>NC_143440.1:21013030-21316060 GCF_987193195.1 Phasianus colchicus
GTCTTAGAAAGTCTTTCTCAGAGATCAAAACAGGAAAAACACTTAGAAATACACAGTGTGAGGAAAGACTGATGGCCTCTAAGAAAGAAAAGGCAGGCTTCACCATCTGGTTGGGCTTCTTTGAAGACAAGACTACCACAGGAGACAAAAATGGGGTTCAATGGACATTACATGTTCAGATTTCCAGAAAGGATTTAACAGAAGTCCAGCTCATGTATTGCTCTTTTTTACTGCAAAGTGGCTCAAAAGCATATGGGCGAACTGCCTGTTAGCGATGTCTTACTGTTCAAAGTGCAGTGGAGAATGGAGGAGGAACGAACTGGACTCTGGGGGCATATGGGCCTGCTAACTGCTGTGAAATGTCATGCATTGATGTTTCACATAGTAACATATACTGTATTTAACCTTGTCTCTGCTGATTCCTCTTGTAAGGCCAACTTTCCTTCCAGAAATTTCAATTGAAATTCTCATTTTGATCTGTCGGACTTTTTGTCTTATGTACACTGGAAATTATTTCAGCCATTACCTTTACTCATTACCTTTACTGTAGCATTACCTCTGCTACAAATTGTGGTTTTACTACTACAGAATTCATTTACAAAAGGAGATGCTTCACAGCAACATTTCCGAGTTTGTGTACTTCAACACAATAAGCAGAACAAGAGGCTATTCTTGAACTGAACCCTATCTAAAACACAATGAACTCAGAGGACAGACTCCTACAGATTTTACAATGAGCAGATCATGCAAGTGACGGCTACTACATGACCTCCAAGTTACAGTTCTTTTGTAGCGTAAATAAAGCTTATAGTTTTAGAGATTAAAGCCCCTATCTCTTCAAACATGCTATTATTTTGTGTAGATTTCTCATTAAACTCCCAAGTTCTACAGGAAGCAGACCAGATATGTTCATGACTTTTATCATGAAGTATTATTTTACCATTGCTTGTTGTGAACAACCCTTCAGGACACCTTTAGAGTCCTGAGTACTGGAATCTACTTCTAGGATTTAGATGGATTTGGGCCTTATCTCTAGAAGTACGATTCTTTCTGACAAGTTATTTTCTTCTCATCTTCTGTACATCTACTGCTGAACTGCAAGTATTGTTGTGAGATAATCAAATGCATGACTTGGCAAAACTTTATTGAAATACAATTCAAAAGAAAAAGTAAAAAGTAAATAAAAATAAGAAGTTTTGATTGTTCAGGGCCTCTATCAGAGTCTTAAAATTAATAGCAATTTGCATCAGTCAAATGAAACCAGATATATCTGACAGTTGGAATGAAAAGTCCGAAGAGCAATTTAGACTAAATATGTTTTTTTCTTTCTTTATGTGCCCTCCTTTTTCACTATCCATAGCTATTTCATTGAATTACAAATTCTTACCTACTTGCTCCTCAGAAATACCTGTCATTCTGAAAAATCTTTTTAAAATTCATGTATTATGAAAATGAAATAGTTCCAAGGGCTTTTGTGCATAGTTCTTTAGTGCTACAAAATACTGAAGCAGTTGTATGTGTAAAAAAGAATACAATTCACTGAGTACAGTTTGCTATATTTTAAAAGGTTCAGTACCTTCAGAATTACCAGATTATCTCCATTGTGGTCCACAACTGCATGCACAAAAGAACATCTTGATTTTAGCATTCCTCTTCACATGACCAAAGCTAAACACATATACAATCTAATACTCCATTAGACCTATTTTTTTTAAAATTATTTTTATTTTTATTTTTGTGCAGAAGCCAATAAAGGACAGGTAAGACATGACTGTGATTGCAAATACCTGCAATAAAGTAAGATTTTTTGTAATGTAACACCATCCTCATATTAAGAAAGGTACACAAATGAGAAGAAAGCTAAAATGCCTCAGTGCCTTTATACGTTACTAAACCCCATACCTTTTTGTCATTCTGAGAATCTCTAACACATCCAGGCCCAGAACACCAGTGGGAGCTAATTTTATCAGCCGATGATCTGGACAAATCTTTCATTTAAAATGACCCACTAGGGAAATGAGTGACACTGGATGAAAGACCATGTTGCTCAAGGCTACTGTTTTCCTTAGCTATCATTATTCTTTTTCAGACAACATCTCCATTATGAAAATTGATTAAAACATAGAAAATGTGAACTGTACAACTAACTATGCACTGCTCTTTAGACCTGAAATTCTTTTTAAAAATATGTTAATTTAATCATACAAACCAATTTTTAAAAGTGACCAGGAGAATCTAAGCTGGTTTTAAGAAATAAAAAATAAAAAAAAAAATAAAAAAAAAAGTGTATCTTCACAATTGTCACTACAATATTCACCCACAAAAGCGCGAATATGTTTGAATAAGTCACTTGTTCTGAGTTCCTTTTTAGCTGAACTGCTTTCAGTACTCATGTTAACTAGCTCGAGGGAAACTGTACTGAACCACTTAGGGAGCTGGGCTTGTTCAGCTTGGAGTAGAGATGGTGTTGGGGAGACATCATTGTGGCCTTCCAGTATTTAAAAGGAGCTTATGAAGAGCAGGAAGAGTGTTTTTTTACACAGTATAGTAGTGATAGGACAAGGGGGAATTAATTTAAACTGATAGAATAGAAATTTAATTTATATATCAGGAGGACATTTTTTTACCCAGAGGATGGTCAGGCACTGGCACAGGCTACCTAGAGAAGATGAGAATGCCCCATCCCTGGAGGTGTCCAAGGTCAGGTTGAATGGGGCCCTGAGCAGCATGATCTAGTGGGTGGTAGCCCTGCCCACAACAGGGAAGATTAGAACTATATGGTCTTTAAGGTCCCTTAAAACATAAGCCATTCTATGATTCTATCACAAAATGCATTGTATAACTAAAAGTTCCTTTTTTAAACTGATTTTGGGTTTTAAATTTTAGATTTCCTAAATATTCTCAGAAATACAGTCTTTCAAATCTAATGTATAGCGGGATTAAAAGATATATTTGGCTTTCCTCGTTTCAGAGATTTTCATAGAAAACTTTTGAGTTTATCAAAACTACACTGAAAACATACAGATTTGCTGAATTAAATGTAATAGCAATAGAAGTAATGCTAAAGTATGATCTATTTCACCAGAATTGCTGTTAGTGATTTGGCATCTTATTGGCCAAATATCCTTTTTTTTAACTGCCGGTTGCAAGTTCATTTTTTTTCCCCAAAAATATTACACAAATAGATACACATAAACTCAGTGGATTTTTCATATCTGAGCTATTTTTAGACAAGGTTAGCTTGTGACTGAACAAGGTTTTGCAAATATTTGCATACTAAAGTTATTATCCTCCTCCTGATAAACTAAATGAATGTTTTTCCTTATGAATATACATATGCTATTACTGAGTCTTCTCTAAAACCTACAGCTGGCCATATAAATCCATCTTTCCTCCTTAATTCTCCAGATAATGAACACTATTAAAGAATAAAATGAAAATTTAGATAGACTTTTTTTTTTTTTTTTCCATTATTCATGACTGAAATGTTTCTAGGAAAATTGCTTGAAAAATGTTTCTAACTTTTATTTTTACAATTTTACTTTGTTGAGTTTATCAAACCAAGAAATCCAATTAAAATCCACAAGGCCACTCTTTACCAATGCTTGAGCACAATGCTTGAAAATGTTGAGAAGAAAGAAAAAAGATTCAATAGATAATTTTTTAAATATCTGCAGTTTAACAGAACATTCTTTGTTAAACTGAACCTTCTGGTCACTCCAGAATTTAGTTTAAAACTAATTCAGACTTTAAAAACTAATTTTCTGGGTATCGCATGAGCATCATATTTCATCAGTTACAAACATATCTTAGGTTTTAAATGACTGAAATGGGAAAGAAAACCCTGTAAATAATACTTTCAAAATGACAGAAAAGATAATAATGATTATGAACTCTTTTGTCCACTTCAGCTATAATTATTTGTTTGAAACCCTTCTTAAATTCTGCTTTATTTTGAAGCATTTAGCCAGTACTTGCTATGTCTCCTTTACTTGTTACACAAAAATGTGAAAAACAAGACAATGAATCTTATTTTCCTTTATCAATGGGAATGTTGTAACAGCATGGCTGTATGTGTGAAGAAGCAACCACTTCAAAACATGGTACATTCCAACGCTTTTCTTACTTGGCTTTACAGTGCTTTTTCTACATGACATTGCATGCTTCTGTCTCAAAAGCTTTCTAAGCAAGTATCACAATGCTGTGTTCCTCATCCAGTTACCAGCCTGTGCCATACGGTGGTTACTTCTTCACACATTTTTTTGTGTATTGCACTATCTTAGGATGACAACAAGTTCTTCACTCTTAGTTTAAGTCCAGTATCGTAACTGTCAGTAGCACCATTTCCATTTACAGCTTCTAGCACTCTCAGACTTGGAGAGGTTCGTTATCTCTCTTTAGAGATTCCTATTTAGAAGATAATTATCTGTACCTCACCCGAATAGAAACACTTCAGAATTCAACAGCAATTGCTTAAGTGGCAAAGTAGCCCTTGTGTATATCCAATAACAGACTGTGAAAATGAAGCACATCTCTGTTACTATTAAGGGAGTAACATTCAGGAGAGTCAGCCATAAATAGCAATCAGAGTAATGCTAGAGCAGAGAGAAGTAACAGAATGTTGATTCTCATGTCTTCAAAGACATTTAGTTAGATAACTTCCACTGACATCTTCTACAGAATAATTCTTAAATCTTTAGAAAAGTCACTTTATCCTCTTTGTGTATCCATTACCTAACAGTAAAATTCTGAGAATGAATGAAAAGTTTTAAATCACATTGTGATAACATAAGTATAATGTAGGAGATTGATGAACATCCCTTGTTTACCTTAAAGAAAGTATAGCAGTGGGACTCCCCTTAATTAACTCCCAGAATTATGACTTTCTGTGGCTAGGTCATCTACAAACGTTTGCATTTTTAACAAGTGCTTAAAACTGTAAAAGTAACCAGCCAATATGTTCAGTGTCTCACTGAGCTGCAAAACGCTGCAGTTCCTTCTAAGAATTTTTGCATACTGAGGTATATCTTTGTATCTCAAGACATTTACTAGCCCATTAACCTAGTCAGTATATACAACAACATAATGAGACATTCTTTATACAAGATTTATACAAGATTGAACCCTGTCATTTTGTATCTTTTCAGAAATCCCAAATCTCAGGAAAACAACATACAGAAATAATATTTAGACAAGAGGACTCTTGCTATTAGAAGGAGATCTTATTTTTTTTTTTTCCCTCTGGAGATGCTTTGTAATTCAAGGGTTTTTCTAGGCAAAATCTTGTCATTGCAGAAGGTAAGTTTGAGACAACAATTCATCTGATACTAACAAAACTGTACATATTTCTTTAGAAGAGTCACTTCCTAACTTGAATCAATTATGTTGACCAGATTTCTGTTGAACGTGTCAGGAAATTAGTGAGTATGAGAAACTTTAGTTCGAGAAAGTTAATGTTAATTGAGACTAAACCCACTCTTGGGATTAATTCCTTTAGTTTATATTTTAAACTAAATTGCAAGGATTTCAGTAAAAGTTCTCATCTCAGGTATCTGTAAAAGCTCATGCTTTAGAAAACTAACACAAGTTGTGCCACCTCAAGTGCATGTTTAACTAGCACTTCTTTAAAGTAAGTTATTTGGCAGTTTAATCATACTGTTAAATCAAATCAAGGATGGTCCTTGGAAAAATATCTGAATATCATGTTGAGTTTGTTCACATTAATCCTCATATAGCCCCCTTAAAAAAAAAAAGGGTGTGGTGATTCATATAGAATGTAATGAGGTAAACGACATTAGATTCTTCTTGATACATGGTAACAATCAAAAAAGAACAGAACTACTTTCTAAGAGAGGATCCAAGGGAAAGTGTTATTCTGACATCAGTACCTGAGTGCTGGGTGGCTCCCACAATGCCTTGCTTAATTGCCAGGGCTTAATCTGAACAAGTACAAAATTGAGTGGAGAAGTAATCATCAACAAAAGAATGTCTAAATGTATATCATTAGACATACCAAATCCTGAAAAAAATAATACAGGAACTTTTAGTTTCTCTTGATTTACTTAAAATGATCAAGAATGATCAGTGAGACATTTGTAAAGGATTGGCAAGCCATTTATAGCCTTGGCTACATTAACTGCCAACTACCCTTTGTACAACGTACTTTCTTCAGTGAAGGGCATTGTCAGTGCTCTATTGGAATTTTATACTAAGAAACTGAAAAGGTAATTCAAGCCGGGATATCATTTACCATTTTCATTTATAGAACATGTTTACCATCATTCTGTCTCTGCTACTAACAGCCAATGCCTGCCGATTGCAGTTTCCCTGAGCACTGAAGAGGAGCAAAACTGCAGCTGCCTGTCAGTGCCACTGGATTGCTAATTACATATTCCTCATTTCTGGTATTAGTTCTTCCTTCAGTGCCCACTACAAAAGTTAGATCATATGTACAGATGACAATCAATTGTACCAACATCAGCAACTAAAAACTACTTGCTAACATAAATAGTTGGCTGCATTATTTTCTGAGTGCTACAGTAAGATCATATAAAATGCTCTCAGTTAATCTCAAGAAGAAAAGCAAAGGTAGAATGGTCCAAAGTATTCATTATATGGGAGCTTTCACAATGCGTACAACAATAACAGTATATTTACTATATTTGCCAATTCTGAAACCATGGTCATCTACTATCTGCATTTTTTTCTATTCCCTCTTCTAATCCAAATTACCTTTCAAACCATTGGATTTATAAAATCTCATTTATAAATGAAGTGAGAGAGGAAAAGAGTCAACATTATCCTTTCTATAGAGATCAAAATGAGATTTATTGCTTCAAACATTCAATTTATTTCCTTGGGATGTGTTAGAAAAGCACCTGCAATATCTGCTGCATGTCATCAAGGTTCACAAGAAATTTGTTCTACAACAAAACTGGAAAAATACTATCACTGTTAAATAACATCTGCAGAAGTCGAGGTGACAGTGGTAATTTTGGGGAAGACGTTTTTACTATAATTGCATTTTGGATAATGGAATGTAACTGGGAATAGATGTATGACCAGCTCCTTAATTAGTCAAGAGTATTTGATGGTATCATAAGTGGAGAGAGAAGAAGTTGAACATTATAGGACCACATCAGAAGGCATAATGAATATTTGGCAATAAATCCTTCATATGTCTCCTCATATCAAAGAACAGAAAAAGGAAAATTTTACAAGGGATTTGAATAATAAACTAGTAAGTTGGATCAAGTATTACAGTTATCTACAAGTAACAAAATTTACCAAAACGTTGACAAATAATAATATGCTCAGTCTGAAACATACCAGATATTTTTCTAAAATGGCATTATATTCAAAGGTCATAGATTCTATTCTTCTCTATAATAACAAACTAGATTACTCCCACTCTTATGTTATTCTAATTTAAAAATACAAATGTAATTAACAAGCTTATGACAAAAATATATCGTGCATGTATATTTTCACAAAAAACAGAGAGGGATGTTTAACTGCTCAGTTCAGCACAAACCACTGATAAAGAGCTGTTAGGCTACAGATGACCACCTGACCTTGAATAACTTGCTAGAACCAGGACTTACAATGAGACTATTACAGGAAAATGCTTGCCGGTGTTTAAAAAAGTGGAAGTGGAAAAAAAAAATGTATTCAGAACTCAGATCTTTTAATCCTTGAAATATGTTCAGTTCACTTTTGAAACAAACCTTAAGGGCATTAGCAAATCAGATTCTTGAGGAGAGTCCATGAAAAATCAAAGTCTGTATGTGCAAGCATACGCATGCGTGTCTGTGTCTTCTCCAATTTATACAAAAACCTGAAGGCCTTTTTTACAACTTCCAGTATTTTGAAGCAAGATAAAAGGGGGAAAAAAAAAAAAAAAAAAAGAAAGTCAAAGGTAATAGTTTTTATCTGTAGGGATTATCTTTGTAAAGTCATATAGAGCTTTCGAAGTCAAGGTTATAAACAGGTTTTAAAATTAGAAAATGCAGCATTAGTAAGACATGCTTATTTATATTGCATACTATCTTAGTCTATATAGAAATGTATGCACATTAGGCTTGGGGAATGTGTGCATTTATGGGTAAATTAGTCTTCAGAGGATACAAAGCATTTGTTTTATGAGGTAAACATTGCTAACTACAACCATTTAAAGGAATGAATTTACAAAATTTTCAGTAATAATGTAAACAATGTCTAATTCCTTCCAATCCGAGAATCTAACCAAGGGGACAAGGAAACAAACGAAAAAACATTACTTCACAGTGTGATTTATGTAAAAAAGATTTTAAAATGCATTTAAAAAGCATTAATGAAATAATAGCATAAATTTTGAAATATCTCTAAATATGGGCTAGTTTTAATTTCAAAAGACTAATTCACTTGCTGTAAGATGCAGATTGCCATGTGTTATCATAGAATCATAGAATGGCTTGGGTTGGAAGGGACCCCGAGGATAATCAAGTTCCAACCCCCTGCCATAGTGAAGGCCACAAACCTCCAAATTTGGTACAAGATCAGTTGCCCAGAGACCCATTCAACCTGGTCTTAATCTCCAGGAACAGAGCATCCACAGCCTCTATAACATAACTGAATGCCTTAGGCAGATAACCAGTTATGTAAGTACATAAAAATTAGGATCTCTGTGTTTAAGCTATAAGAAATTCTTTACTTTTTCTCAGGGTTCTGGCAGCAATACTCAAATAGGACTGAGAGCTATGAAATGTCTACAGACACTTTGAAGTGAAAGATAGTGCAATTCCTTTTCAGAAATATACAAGTGGCTATTGCTTTTGGCATTTGCAGCCCCAGATAAGGTGATAAGACTTTCTATACCTTCTTCTACAGCTGCAGACTCAGCCACAGATCAAGCCATAATATACCATTATTTGTTTTCTGCTTTATTTTAGAAATACCAGGATGCTTATATGTTTGTTTTCATCTCCTGTATGCTACCTGAAATTTAGCAGCTATGTAAAAGGCACAATGGTCTGATATTGTTTCAAAATAATAACTCTTTTTTTCTAAAGATACTTATATGGATAGAAGCAAGCAATGAATTTTACATTTACTAGTGTGTAAGTCATCCAAGGGAACAAACACTCATACACTCTTATGATGATATTTTTTATCAACTGCTCTTAAGTCAAACGTGCAATGCAAAATATTAAATCCACTACTTCTTCTAAACTAGAAATGTTCATAGATATACATAAACTTTCACATACATAATTACTGAAACCAATCTCTCTTTTAAAAGATTTAAAAGTCAGTAGCTAATGAAAAACATTCCAGTGCATGGAGGCATATATAATTTTTTAGACTGTAGTGTATCATTCATTCTGTACGCTTACTAGCAGTGTCCAACCAATGCAATGCCTTCAATCCCTTCCCTTATAGACCTTTCTTACTATCACACAGCATTCCAGAACCTGAGTCTCAGCATCAAACATTTCTGAGGGAGCATGTCCCACAGTCCACCAGTTCCCTCTCTTCTCATCTCCTAAACATATGCTCTTTAGCTTCTGCTGCAAATTGATTCCTCTCAGATTTGCCTGATCCATGGACCATGCCAAATTCTTCTGAGGCTTTAAAGCTGGATTTAAAACTGAAGTGCCAGCTAAGAAAAATGAATAAATAAATGAAAAACTGTAAATCACTGCTGAGCTAGCGTCAGCTGCTTTTGTCATTTCAAGCATTATATATACATTAACATTTGCATCATGTATAAACAGAACTAAATGTACTTTTTTACAATTTTATTTTAAACACTCATTTATAAATGAAAAAGCTGACAAACGGGAAAAGATCCAAGTATTTTCCAAACATTTTCTTTAATATGGTCAATCTTGGTCTCTATAAATCTCAGATGAGACCAGAAAATTACTTTCTTGCTTTTATTTTTTGAAGAAAAACATCTTTTTAACTTGAACAGCTTGGTTTAGAAATGGGCTAAGGAAAAATGTAAAAATATACACTCAACTCATAAACTATCTGGAATAAAAGACCATGAGGTGCAGTATGATTAAAGCAGAAGAGAATTCCATTCTTCAGATTCCTACGAAATTTCAGTTTTGATGACTCAAGAAGTATGAGTACAAAAATATTTGTTGCAGTTTCTTTTAATTTAGATGGACTGATGTCTCTGAAAAGAGTGAAAACATCAGAGAGGAGCACCTAAGACAGCTCTCTGTCAGGAATCCTGTTTCCTATTCTGTAAATGAAACTCTCTGGTAGAATTCTTTGTCTAATATCAAAGATATGATTTGGCAAGGAATTTGACATTTTTTTCTTTAATATGCCCATTGGAAATGATAAGAAATTGTCATCAGTAGGCTATTCATGAAGAAAAGTAGTGCCAAATGTCACTAGAAAACAGATTAGAGAATGTTTACATTTTCAAACAAACATAAAGCAGAATAATTGGTTATTCTGAAAAAAATTAAATATGAAGCCTTCTTTTATTATATGTGAATGAATGAGTTCAATAAATATCCAATTGAAAAAAAAAAAAAAAAAAAAGGTATTTTTCACTTCAAAAGGACAGAAACTGACTGGGTCATAATGGTTTATGTAAGAATTTTGTCATCATTTTTTTCATTATGTATCTTGACTAGTATTCATTTGGCAGAAAGTGAACATAGATGTAATGTAACAAATGCAATCTTGAAAAGAAAAATTTTTAACTTTTTTAACTGGTAACATGCAAGTGTTACCAGTGACATAGTAAGTTTGTTACAGTTTCTTTCCATTTAGATAGACTGTTGGAGTTCATTCTTTCCTTTACACATTAATGAATGTATGAAAATATATCAAATTAGGGGGTTTTCTTACATTCACTGCAGTCCCAACAATCTTCCAATCAGAAAGTCTGTCTTTTCCAAAGAAATAACTCATTTAGTGGTAGCAATAGAATGAAATATGTACTTTTGTCCTTATAAACCCTTCTCCCACGAGTTTACTTTACTGAGGTTAGTACAGGGGCAGAGTGGCAGCATAATATGAGGAAAAATCACACTGCCTTTTGAATAAAACAAAATGAATAAAATGAAGGCTCTGACTGCAGTGCTCTCATTCCAGCACTTTTGCAAAAGCAAAATATTTTTATCAAAGAAAGACTGGGTTTCCCAGATGACTTGAAGCTCTACAAACTTTCACATACATGGTATGCTTTATTCATGAGCTGTGGAGACTCTCAAAGTCACTCTCTACTGAGATAGAAAGTCTAAAAGCAGCATTTAAATGGTGACTTCACCACCAGCTCTTTTGAAACTCATTATTATAAGTGAGCAAAATTTTAGTAGTTTGTGCTGTGCACTCTGAGCAACAGGTGAAAAAATACTTCTCTAAAGCTTTACTTATTTTAATTCAATGAAGAATCCATTGCAAACAGTCATAAAATAACAATTGTTACTGTTTCTTCAAATGGCCTCTGTTTTTTACAAAATTATATTTGGAATATGAAAATTAATTTAACCATTCCAGTCTAACAGGCAGATTGTTTAAAGGATCTTCAGTAAAGTGCCCTTCATTTTAAAGTTCATAGAGGCCAGTGACCAGTATTATGGTAAATATTTCAATTCAACACATGAGGATGCTATTAGAGGCTTCCTCTACATGCAAGAAATGTCTTTTTGTGTAAAAAAAAAAAAATAATAATTAAATTTTTAAACTAAGAAAAAAATTAGGAAAACCAAGCTGAAATAATTAACAAAGAAAGTCTGCCCAATACCATGGAGAAATATGAAATTACCTCTTTTCACAATAAATTATGTCATTTGACCTATTTCCTAAATGATACGATGAATTTTACTGCATCATTATTATTGCTGGTTAAAAAAAAATCAGAGCTGTCTCAAAATGAAGCTGAATTTGAAATAAGTATCAAGGATGTTGACCAATAATGGAGCTGAGTTCCTATTTTCATAATGTGTTTAACTAGAGCTTTCAATCAAAATATTACAAAACTGTGGTGAAATTTTAAGTACAATTATAAATCTCAAATGTGAAATTTCAGTCTCCCTTTAAATGATGGATTCCTAAACTATTTCATCCTTTTTCAAACTCCCCTTTTTCACATTCACATTTGCTACTGATTAATACTGTCATATTGCTACCACATTCCACAACGTTCAGTCAATGTCAGCAACTAACCTTATGCTCTGTTGCTGCTTATAGATTAATTTACTGAGCCATCTGTTTTTTCTAGTCTAAGTGTTTTCACATTATGTGATATTGTAATAAGCCAAAGGTACTTAATCTAAATATTATTTTAATCTATGAAAGATGATTTGTGTGGAAATTGTATGTATCTGGCTTCATGAAAATACCAGCAGTGTCACAATGCTACTAGAGAAGAGTCCTCCTTTCTATTATCCTTATTTATACTGTCATTCTTATTTTCTTCCTTTCTTTCTTTCTTTCTTTTTTTTTTTTTTCCCAGTCATATCCTCTTTTTCTTCACAGGCTGACACATTATAAGAGAATTCCATTTATACTGTATATATACTATATTAAGAAATAATCAAGTCATCTATGAGAAATGATTTGGATTAAAAATAATACTAAAAAATAAATCTGGAACTCTTTGCAACATCTCTAAATAAATCCCATTGATTTTATATCACATTGTGATAAGTTAAGAAAAAAACAAACTTATTAGCAAGTCTGAAAATACCTTTTAGAAATATTATAGGAGAAAACAAATGCCTGTATATACCAAAACAAAGACAACATTAGAATAGATATACAAAATGACTGGAATTTTCGACATGAAAAATTTTAAGAACAGGATAACATGGATAGAGTTCATGCTGTTCTGGTGCACAGTAAATGGATTTGGATTTAGAGATGTATTCAGAACCTATGATTCCATGATATTATCAAAATTATACTGGTATTAGATAATATTTTGCACTGACCTTTTTTCTGTTCATAATATTCTCTGAATCAGAAAATACACTTGTAATGTAAAGTGAATTTCTCAGTGTCATCAGTGACAAAAATATAATGGCAGAAGATATGAGCACATGTAATGAATAAAAATAAAAATTGCCAAATGCTTGAAAATCTTACAATAACAGTTGACTTCAGTATTCCCTTTGCAATGTTATAATCCAGATACTACTTGCAGTAGTATTAAAGCATGAAACAAATCTGCTATTTTTTCTGGAGTTATTTGATTTTGAACTATTACAGTCATTGTCTCACATTCACAGTTTTCTAAAGATATAATAGGCAAGATCCATCAGGAGAAATTTTATTAGATTCATCTATAAGCTTGGGAAAAAAAAAAAAAAAAAAATTCTGAAGTCACAATTCCTGCCAAAAATCTAACAAGAAGGAGAAATATCCAGACTGCAGATAGACTTGGACACTGTTGTTTTCTGTTTAATTTAGCTACGTTGACATTGAGTTCAAGGAGTAGATAGCAACTCTGGAATAGAGGACCATGTTAACAGGGATAAACCATTAATTCATTATCCAACAGAGATGGAACAGAAAGAGAATTGGATTGGAATATAAAACTGATGCAATTCTATTTAAATCAAGATTTCTACCTTCTAGAATTATGACTTTTATTTCCCAGGTTCATCTTCTGGTTGTATTTTATAAGGGTCCCTCAAGAATTAGGACTGAAGAGGTCAGAGATGGGAGAGCTGTTCTCTCAAAAATGATCCCTCTTGTGGTGACTAGACATTACTGTCCTGTCAGTTGCCTTCATGGTTTTCTTTGTTACACAGAGCTGATTCCACAAGTGCCACTGAAAAGGATTCAGGCCCATGAAACCAATACTTTACTGGAAATATTTTGTTTATAAATTTTTGTTTAAAATTCCATCTTTTGCCTTCTCACTGTTGTATTGAAAGGATAATAAGATAATAAGATTGTGGAGGAAAACAGATCTAAAATATAATAAAATACAAGCTAAATATGATAGTTTCTTATTTATTTAGAACTGAACAATTAGCACAGATTATTATTATTAACTCAGACACAGGCTGGGTGGAGAATGGCTTAAGAGCAGCCCTGAGGGGAAGGATTTGAGAGTGTCAGTAAATGAAAGATTCAACATGAGCTGGTAATGTTCACTTGCAGCCCAGAAGGCCAACTGTATCCTGTGTTGCATCAAGAGAAGTGTGACCAGCAGGTCAAAGGAAGAGATGTCTGCCCCTCTACTCTGCTTTCGTGAGACCGCACCAGGAGTAAGGCATACAGGTCTGGAGCCCCCAGCACAAGAGTTGTTGGAGCAGGTCAGAGGAGGGACACAAAGATGATCAGAGGGCTGGAAAACCTCTCCAACAAGGACAGGCTGAGAGAGCTGGGACTTTTCAGCCTAAAAAAGAGAAGGCACCAGGGGGACATCATAGCAGCCTTCCAGTGCCTGAAGGGAGCCTACAGGAAAGCCTTTTAGAAGGGCAGGTAGAAACAGGACAAAGGAAAATGGCTTTAAACTGAAAGAGGGTAGATTTAGACTAGATATTAGGAAGAAATTCTTTACAATGGGGTTGGTGAGACACTGGAACGGGTTGCCCAGTGAGACTGTGAATGCCTCCTTCCTGGAAGCATTCAAGGCCAGTTTTGATGGGGCTGTGAGCAACCTGGTCTAGAGGAAGGCGTCCCTGTTTATAGCAGGGGGTTGGAACTAGGTAATCTTAAAGATTCCTTCCAACCCAAACTATTCTATGATTCTATCTTTCTATGACTCCATAAACCAATAATTTGAGGAGTGTTTTTTTTATAACAGAAGAATTTCTCTTCTCTGTGTCCTTGTTTGAAACAATTCATGTTAAAAATCATAAGACAAAATGCAAGATAAGTGACTATTTGAAGTTGATCAGTTCCACAACTTCAAGCCAAGTTTGAAATGTCCCCACTGTAATTTCTGCCCATTTTCACCAAATGTCCTTGAATGTCATTCAGCGTTCTATTCAAGAAGTTCCATGTCTTTCTTTTTCATGGTTTCAAATGGAGTGGGGTAGTGCGAGCGCTACTTTTATGATCTTTGAATTTAGCATTGAGTTAAATTCTGAACAATTTCTCTATTGCCTGTATCTTTTCTTTGCTGCAAAAGTAATAGATGCAAACAAAATTTATCACTTTAGGACAAAAAACATAACTTTGGCTGCAAGCCTTTGGAAATGATCCATGCTGAGAATTTTGGCCTTTCTTGTTCAGTTGCAGGGGAATTAACTCTTTTGTTAACATTTACGATGACCAGTTTGACTTTCCTTTAAATAATTTCACTGATGGAAATCTGGATGATAAAATGTTTTAAACAAAGTGTCTAGATCTTTACACATAAATACATTTCATCTTGAAAGTGTAATTATGGAACCTTAATGAGAACAAAGCTTAGATTAATTGCTTTTTCTTTTATTTTTGTGTCCTTTAGCAGTTTCTTAGTTTGATTTTAATGACATTCAGTAGGAAATTCACTGCAAATGTTGTTTGCCATTCTTTTTCTTTTTTTCTTTTTTTTTTTTTTTTTTTAATAATTCCTTTACAATTTACACTTCTGTAAACTATGTCCTGTTTGAAAGGGATTAACTGTGCACAACATCAGCAATTGCCCAAGTTTGCCTTTTTCTATTATTTCACCTTTTCATCTGCTGTCTCTAGAACAAGTAATTGTCAAACTTTTCTCTGTTAACTTAGCGACACAGGTAGTTCATTTGAATCCATCCAGCTCATATCCTGTGTCTTATATTAAAGCAGTGGTGGTGTGGTGCTTTGCAATACCACATAGAGGGGTAGTAGAAGAAGTGACTTCTACACCCACACCAAAACCTACTCTTTTTATAGAGCCATCAAGTGCAACTGAAACTGCTAAAAGCCTAATTCTGTTGCTTTCATAGGTGTAATTACTACAAACTATAACCAAAACATATAGCATTTTGTATGCCTCACTGCCACTGGTCTTGCTGATCCTTTTCTGTGTTTACTTTTCCTATGAACATTGTCTTATTAACAAAACATATGAATTCCAATTTCAATGCATATACAGAGGAAAGAATCAGATTTTTAAATCCTTATGTCAATTTTACGGTAAAACCTATGAAGCATCTAAGCACCACAAAGTTGTTCACTTGTTTCCCACAAAACTGGGATGAGAGAGAGAACTGGAAATAAAATATAATCCATGGGTTGAGATAAAAGCTATTTACTAAGACACAAGAGGGAAATGGAAACAAATATCAAATATGCAATCATAACTTGAGGATACGGTGGACAGTGAGCTAGACTCAAGTCTCACAGCCCTGAAAGCCAACAGTTTACTGGACTGCATCAAAAGAAGCATGGCCAGCAGGTCAAAGGAGTTGATCTTGCCCCTCTTCTCTGAGCTGGTGAGAGTTCACAAGTTCTAGTACTGTGTCTAGATGTGGGCAGGAGAAACATGAACCTATTGGAGTGCATCCTGAGGAGGGCCACAAAAATGATCCAATGGATGTAACACCTTTCCTATGAGGGCAAGATGAGAGAGTTGGGGCTGTTCAGCCTAGAAAAGATTAGACTCCAAGGAGACCTAATAGCCTTTCAGTAGCTAAATAGAGACTATAAGAAAGAAGGGCAGTGACTGTTATGGGAGGTCAAAGGGAACTGGTTTCAAAACCAGAACAAAGGAGATTTAGATTGGGTAGAAGAAAGAAGTTTTTTATGATAAGGATAGTGAAGCACAAAAAAAGGTTGCCCAAAGAGGTGGTGGAAGCCCTGTGCCTGGAGGCATTCAATGTCAGGCTGCATGGGTCTCTGAGCAGCCTGATCTAGATATAGGCATCCCTATGCACTGCAGAGGAGTTGGACTTTATAGATCCTTTCCAACTCAAATGATTCTATGATTTTAGTTCTGCTATTCTATGAAAATGAGACTCGGGAATGTCTAAAGATTTCACAAGGTGGTCTACTGTGATCCTGGGCAACAATGTCACTTTATTGTTTTCAGGGATTTGTGAACTACAGCTTTCTGTGTGTTTGATCTTAGCAGTCTGCATCAAAGACTATTTCAAGACTTCTTTGATCATAAATCTTATAATTTTCAGCATACATTTTCCTATGGACAATTGTATCCTTTTGCCCTTGCTTCAATGCTGCCCTTCAGTTTAAATCACCAATAATTGTACCTGTTTACTTATGCTCTTAAAATAGAGTAACAGAATGTAACAGATTCTTTGAATCATATAATTCTTTTAGACTCATCTTCTGAGGCAGGTTTAAAATTCTCTGATTATTCTTGTATTTTTTTCCACTTTTTTTCCCCGCAGAATTAACAGCCGCTATAGAAACATTAGACCCAGTGTCTATGGACTGGACTAAAAATATAAGTAAATGATTTTGAGAATCTCAGTCTAGATTCATCTTGTATTTTTATCATCATTATTATCTAGAGTTAAATCTGTATAAATAAGCCATTTAAAAGGTTCAGTGGTTTAATGTTATGGACTATTTCAATTATCTGGGCAATTTAAACTGAAAATTGTTCATGATAAACTGAAAACCTTAAAATAACTGAAGACATGTTCAGATTTATTTTAGGTGGAAAAGATGAGTAGCTAAACTATGATGAATTAAATTGCCAGCTATATAAAACATGCCCTTAAAATGTCATTCCTTGTCATTTGAATTTTGTAACACTATAAATTGGCATTAGCCGGAATAATAGTAGGACTGCCTAGACTGTAGTATTTTTATTTCTTCTATGTATTCTATTTGTAGCTTTAATTGCCATTTTCAATGCTATTTTTAAATGACAGATAGAAGATAATCCTCTATATTATTATATGCATACATATATATATTTTATTAATTATTTCTTTTTTAGAGAGAGAGTACTTTAATTTTACTTTAACGAATACTTTATTTTTAGGTGGAGTATTTAAATGCTGAAGACACTGAAGATACTCTGAAGCTTTCTCAAAACAGAAGTAAGTCCTAGAATACACATGACAAGTACCAGAACACTGAATATCAATTGACTAATCAGGCAGGAGAACCTACATAACTTTTCAGAATCATCACACATGAGTTTAAGTAAGATTTACTACTTGTGTAGGTGTTTTGCTGTAAAGAAATATGTTTCTAATCTTTCTTTGCTGCTAAGTTCACTTGGATTGGAAGACTGAGAACGATGTGTGCATATTTTCTCATGCTTCTCTTCTTAGAAAGAGATATTTAGTAAACTTCAATAACTAGGGAAAAGAAAAAAAGATCATGACAAAAATATAGCAGTTTGGTATAAATGGGGATTCTTCCTTTACTATAGAAGACCCAGAGATCACATTCTAGTAAAATAAAAAAATAACAAAATTGAATATTGAAGTAGATGAATGAAAGTCCTTTGAGAACCACTGATCTCACTGATCTCAGAGAAGAACAATGAAAATCAAGCTAGAACGTGTGAGACAAGAATATTAGCCAAGGAGAATCTTCTTGGTAATTTGGAAATAAGATGTTTTAATTAATCATCCTGCAAAACTAATATGTGAGCCCAGATTTAAGGCTTTTTTTCTTCCATTGGATAATTACTTTATGAATGCATGAGTGGCTAAAATTTTTGGGTTTGTGAAAAAGTGTAATGGAAATTTGACTAATTGTAAGTTATTATCGATTATAAGCAAATACAATATGTATTATATATATGATTATATATATATACTATTATATTTATATATACTATTATAATTATATACTATTATAATTATATATATATACACTAATTATATACTATAATTAGTAGAAAATATACCAATTTCATGACAAAAGGATATTTACTCCCCTGTATTTGATCATCAGCCTTTTGATAGACTTGAATTTTGTCTTTTTCATCATATTAAGATTAGCACGCTGTACTTTCAAGATCATCAGAACCCAGATACATGCCAAGTCCATAGAAGAAAGAAATGGATCAAATAAATAATGGCCTCTTCCTTTTGTTAAGAAAAAAAGTGAGATAATTTTCCGTGCAAATAATAAAATGGTCATCAGAAATTATTAGAAGAATAAGTTTTGTAGAAGACCTAAAGCACTTAGCTTCTTCTGAGAATACAGACTTGATCTGTGTTTTTTTTTTGTTTGTTTGTTTGTTTTACCTATATTTTCTGATTTTTTACTAAATATTAACAAATGAAATCATCCGTTCTAGGAAGAGGAAAACAATCTTTACTTTAGTCTACATCTAAATCAGTGTCTTTGCAAGAATATGTACCTCAGCTTCTATGAGTACAGCAAGGCAATGACTACCTCAAATGGGTGTTTAGAGGCCTAATTAAGTACTGTTTGTGTCATTTTGAGATCCTCAGAGGAAGGCAATTACACTGTGCATATGAAAAGTTTTACGATACTAATTAATCATTATTGAAAAATGACTTGATTATCCAATGTATTCCAAATTTAATTACACTCATTATTATTTTTAAGGCTCCCTTTCAACTTGCATGGAATTTCATGTCTGAGAAAGAAAATGTTCTCCTAATCATCAGTTCTATGAATAATACAGCAGTATCAGTGCATGCACAATACATTTGTAGGCTTCATTTTTCCTATAGATACTTTCATCCAGAAAAATGACAGCTCAGAAAAGAAGGTTAATAATAGGACACCATTACAGTAGAAGACAGGCTTTTTTTTTTTCCTTTATTAGTCTAAGACTCTGCTAAACCTTTAAGTTCCAGAGTTTGTTAAATGAATCCTGCAATTTACGAGCAAAAATGAACCAAAAATTCAAATTAATTCCATATCTCAGGATTTTCTGCCTGTTCCTTTCATTCCTACAGCTAGCTTTCCACTTTTATTACAGGATTTTTTCATTTGAGTTCTCTCCGTATCAGGACATTGGGCATATGTTTTATGATACTAAACAAGTGGTTTCTTTCTCCCATCCTATACCTGAAATAGTATTGTTTGTGATTTGCTCTGTACTTATGAGTTCTTATTAGAAGTATCATAATTAGTACAAAACTTGTAGAGTACTTGGCATGACTGCTTCTCTGTTGTGATATATATCTTTGGGCAATAGCACAATGTATACATTCATTTGAATTGTGTAGGTAGGATTATGGACTGCAAGTGAGGATTATGGTTCAAGGTCAACAAAACATTCTTAAGATGATGAAAGAGACTTTTTTAAAGCATCACAGGTCACTAATGTAAAAGCAACGCTTTTCCTATACAGTTGTTTTAGAAAATGAAACAATAATAGGACACTGTTTGGAAGCTGTAGGAAGAATAGGCAGAACTTGAAAATGACAAGCTGATTGTCAGTACTCACAAAGAAAGAATAGTGGGCAAAAGCCTTGCAACCTCAATTTCCTGATGGTAGTTAAGAAAATACAGACATTTACCTGTTTCTGAAAGTCAGATCTGTGAGTTAAATGGAAGGAGAATATTTGGTAGCTGTACAAGCTCTCATAGTGGTGAATACATAGCATGTCTTTTCAACTCTGTCAACAAACCTCAAATAGTTTATGTAACATTTCAGAATCAGTGAGGATATTTTATATGGGTTTAGTCTAACACACTGTTAAAGATGACAGCAGTACTTTTGTAGAGAAAGGAAAGGGAAGGAGAAAAGCAAAACTGCTAGAATTTTACCTTTGCCACTTAATAAAGACATAAAATGTAATGTCTATGCTCCAATCCAAGTTCCTTTGTAATATTATAATCATTATAAGTACACATATAGAAGTAATGCATCAATATGAAGTTAAATTAAATTAATGGGAACAGACAGTAACCAGCTTCAGATATGCTGGTAAAATACTTTTAGAAACATTAACACTTTTGAATTTTCTTTTATAAATATCACCTGTGGGAATAAAAAGATGGCAGAGCAGCAAGAAGGGCAGTAATTAATGCATTCTCTACCTTTGTACTAAATACCTGCTACTATGCCTAACTGGGACAACAGCTATTGGAGTGCTATCTAAAGTCCATCTTTGAACAAAATTTGTACACTCCTACATGTAGAAGTTAGTTGGTCAACAAAATATGAAATGTGAATTTTTTTAGAAGACAAATACAACTCTTTGATATAGGAAACAGTAATAAAAAGAACCGTATACATAAGTTCAGATTTTCATCAGGTTAAAAACCAGGCTAATGATTTGTTGCTCTTGAAGTACATGAAGAACTTAGCTGATAAGTCACATGGTTTCTTTAATAACTCAGAGCACAGCTTTGGCCCTCGTATGTTTTTCAGGTAGAGGGAATAGATCACAGGCATGGGCAAAGTCTCATCTAGTTTTGTAGACTTCTTTTTCATACTACCCCAGATAAAATTATACAGTACTATTCTCCTCAGATACTAGTGAAGACAGAACTATTCAGCCTGAGAGATCAGATATTACCATGTTGCTAAGTGTCCTTGCATATAAGTAGTCAGGTTACATGAATATCTGAGCATTATATAACTTCACCTTTGAAGGCATGTCCCTTAAAAGAATCTGTAAGGGATAGATACGTGATGAAAGAAAGATTGTTAAACGTCTGCTAGAGGTATATCACTGCACTGAAACATCCAAACAAAAATATTTCAGCGTAAAGAAGAACTCACTTCAGCAATTTACAAATACTTCACAACTTTTTAGATCATTACAGAAGATCACACTGACCTACTGCCTCTGGTACTACTACAAGTTACATTACTGCCATTGCATTAAGTCCATAAATTGCCTCAAATTACTTCCCAAACCAAATTTGATATCTCGTAAATTCAGCAAACGTGTAAAATGGAAAAGTTCTTTTAAGCATAAGCTCACGTGTCTTTGAAAATGAAATTATTTCCTACCAAGTCCTTGGTTACACATCTGCATAAAAAAGAACATGGCAAAAAACACAATCTAAACAACCAAGCAGCAACACAACAATTCTAACCACTCCGGGCAAATAAACACTTTACTTTGCATACATTTGCAGGTGATTGGGCTACTTTAATATCTAGTTCTGCTTATTTTGACAATTTGCATTAAGTTTTATTAAAAATTCTAATTTGATTAAAATGTGTGTATAATAAAAGTGATAGTTCATGTACAGGGAAAGAAGTTTCTAAGTTTTGTCCCACTTTCTGTCATGTTAATTGATGAGCACAATCTGTGTTTGGGCATGAGCAATGAGTTTATTTCACTGTGTTTATTCACTAGCGTCATTCTCCAGACAATACAGCTTAGAGGAGTTTATACACACACCACTTTTATTCACACACACATTTATCTTACAGTGCTTGAAATTTTGCACAACATAATCTTATATCATCAGTTAAAGACAGACATAATTGCTTTGGTGTGAAATCCTTTGAATCTATCATGAGCTTTCTTTCTGCCGAATGTACAATCCCATGTTTTAAGTGGAATTGCTTAATTTATTAGTACAAAATACATAACAGAAAAATCAATTTGCAAAAAATTAAAAAATTTCTAAAGTGTTCAACACATCTTTACAAAAATGTGGGTAATACAAAGGAATACATAACCACATTTTGATATAATTTTCAGCTAAGAATAAGTCTTAGCTACAGAGCTGTCTGTGTTTTGATAAACAGAAAACAAAAATAATGAAACATATTTGGAAAAAAAGTATAGAAAGCTGTTAATAACTGCAATCTGCCTGTTGGATATTTCATGCTTCATTAATGAAAATTATCTCAATTTGAACTAATTGTGGTGTGCTGTTGAAATTACTAGCACAAAACCATTAAAATAAAATAATGTAGTTTAAAACTGAAAAACTACAGAAATTCACAAAATATTATTACTGAATTCTTCATTCAAGCAGAACCCCAAATGTCTCACAGTAGTTATAAAATTAATACTCTAGTACTTGCACATCAAGAAGGACTTAATCTGTCCCCAGATGCATCTACATTGCAAAATATGAATTCAGATAGAATAGTCCAGTGAGTTTTTACTTCAAAAAAAATCTTAAAAATATTAGCTTGTAATACACAGTGTGCACACTTTGTACTGTATACAATAAATTTATGGAATTTTATGCATCCCACACATAGAAGTGGACCTGGTCCACAGAACAAGCAGAGGACAAACTTAAGCTGCAAATGAATTATAAAGTCACAAGAACATAAACTGTTAGGGACATTAAGACTATATACTGAGATCACTCTTCAATGTGACACGAAAAGACAACTGTAGAACGCAAGTGATAAAAGAATGAAACCTCATTCCACATTGTTTCCATTCAGAGTTTTTGAAATTAATTTGGATCCATGGTAGACAGATAGAGATTGCAGAGAATAATCCAAGATAAAAGGAAAAAAATTAAAAAGGGCTAGCTGGATATGTAATGATGAATGCTTGACTGAATGGTACTAGTTCAGCTAAAGGTAATAGGAAATTAACTCAAAGATTGATCTGTAGTCAAGCACAACTTGAAACCTTGCCTCAGTGAGAAAGCAGATAGACAATGAACACCTAAAGTGAAATATGCAGCAAAATGTTGAGAATCTTCATAGAGGGGTATGATTAAGGTATTTTAATAGCCATTTCATGACTGTTACTGAACATTACAGATAATTATGCATAAATTATACATTCTGGAGAATTAAATCAAGAGAACCAAACACAGTTTCTAAAAACATACGAAATGTTCCTTCTAAATGTACAGAGAAATTAATAAAATATAAACTGAAGTAAAAGTCAGCATTCTTTATCACTGAAAACAGTGGTTAATCAAAGTTCCAGTAATAGATAAAATCTAATTAAAATTCCAATTCTGTGTAACTTTTTAAGGCCAAACTGGAGCTTAGTGAAGATTGAACACAAGAAGAACCTAAGTTTAACACCACTCAACACAGAATATGTAGAATCACAATTGCATTATTCCAAATTTATATGAGAAAATCTTCAACAGTAGAATATGGAAAAACACCAGAATTTCTTCAAAGTTTAACAATAGTTTAGTTCTTGGGAGTTGATTAAAATGACGAATAGTGCTTATGAATATCATATGTATGCTATCAATATAATATTCCAAATATACTCCACAATGCACAACACTACATGAATCATGAATTCTAGGAGGCTTTTATACTGATGGTTTAAAAGTCTAACGAAGTCACAACACTTTTACTAACATCCAGCATTTTAAAGAATGAAGAGTGTTCAGTCTCAAACATCCAAGAAGTTACCTAGTAATGGCATACTCGTGGTTTGAAGACTGGGGCCTTACATTAATATCTTTAGCTATATTTAGCAAACTTTCAAAAGGGTGAACAATTCTCACCTACACATACATGTACTCAAAAGATTAAGAAATGAAATTATTTTAATCTCAGTTTAAGTGGGCAACTGGAAAAAAAAGAGACTAGATTTGAGCTATATTAAGATACTCCTCTCTTCTAGGGTCACAGAAGAAATCTGTTGAAAATTTAATACAGAAGCCAAGTCTGTATCCCTCTGGTCTTAAACACAATCAATACTAAACTATTTCCAAGAAGGCCTGAAGTTAATGAACTTTCAGTTCATAGTTATAAAGTAACTTATTTTTTTCCTTTTGGGTTGCCATATAAGGCAAAGAACACAGTGTAAGAAGCCTGTAATTCACCACACCATTATTAAGTATTTCAAACTTTTAAGTTCCTGTTACTGAGCAATATTGGCACATCAATGCATACATAAGTTTCAAAGGAAGAACTATATGAACGATAGTATTAAATACTCTGTTACTTTAATGTCTAAATACTATATTTATTATATATTATTGAATTCCTCTCTGTTTTCTAAGTATGAATTATGTACTAGCCTATTACTTTAATTATATCTTTCATTATTATAACCAAGTTTTAACTTACTTTAGTATTCAAATTACAAAACTAGAAGTGTGAAAGAAATCTAAGTAAACTCCCAGGAGTAAAACCAAAGTAAGAAATGGAAATAACATCTACTTCCTACCACCAAAACCTTTGTTTACTATTTAATTAAGATGGAAGCATTTACCGTAAAATTCAGTAGAAATGGTAGGAACATCTTATAAAACATCTTCTGTTTCTTCACTCTTCATGGTTCAGACAAGAGCTAGAAGTAAATTTATGTTCCAGACCTAAGAAAAGAAAGAAAATAAGGCTTAAGAATTTGATTCTTGTCTTTTTCGCTCCCTTTCCCTTTCTTTTTCTTATTCTTTTTGTAGTAACTCCAGGATAAGGGAAAAAGAAAATAGCCTTACAAATTCAGCTCTTTAACCACCAACAAATCAGCAGGAAACCAGAGGAAGAATATATATATATATATTTTTTTTTTTGGGTGGATAACAACATAAAATAGGCTTTAGATAGAAGGAAAATATGTTACTCAGACCTCTTGACTTCTTGGAATTTATCAAATTTCACAGAGAAATTCCTCTGTGTAATACTTTTCTCAGTTTCTTTAAATGTAATAACACAAGGGAAAATTCATTTATTATGCTGGCTGAAAGTTATTCAGAGTTTTGATTGTGCAGAGATACCCTAAGATTTTATCAAGTGTTTCCTTTGCACCATCTGGACAACTCTTTTTTAAAACAAAAACAACAATAGAAAATAACAATGCTCTTCTCCTGAAATTTGTTAATAGTTATTGCTTTAAAAGTGATAATACATTAACTACATTTTACTGCATACTTGACAGACAGCATAGTATTACTGTGTTTCAAGGTCACTAGATTGTTTGCAGGAAGTGATGATGATTCCAAGCTAAGTGACAAATTGAACTGCAGTTTCTTATATCCCTCAAGATTATTCTAACCACACCATTACCTGTTATTCTAGAGGTGACTTCTCCCTAAGAAAAAAATAAAAGGTGGTTTTTCTTTTCCTCAACCTTAAAAAGTTTTGATACGTATTCTTGAGAAGTTTTAGTTTATTATGTAAAAGTACACAACTTTGGAGACACTGACAAGACATGTACTTAAAAAAAAAACACATCTTTCTGAAAATTACAATACGCTATCGAGTGGAATGTAAATTAACAACAACCACCTATATCATGTATGTTTACTACAGTGTTGGATGCACGTAAAACTACAAAGAGAAAAGTAGAGAAACAAAATTCCACTGAATTTATTGCTGTTTGGCAATGTGCTAGAAAGAGCATTTCTTTACATTGTGAGAAGTCCTCTGAGACCTTTATAGAGGATAACAAAATTGTTTCCTTTTATGTGATCAGACTGTACCATCTATGCATGCAGTGCTCATTTCAGAAACCCTCACATAAAAAATATTCCACCTCTTCTCACAAGCAGCATTTCTCCAAATATTCCTGCAGGTTCCTGGTGCACATATTATATGCATACAGGTGTTCAGGACCCAAATGTTTCATTCAAAGAACACCTGCTCTGTAGAGTACAATCCAAGACAAAATTGCAGTGAAGAAAAAAAAGTTTATGCTGAAGTGATACTATTTGTCATACGAAACTTTAAGAAAAAAACCTTGATATTCTTATTTTAATCATTTACTTACTGCTTACCGAGTGAAAGATGACAAGACTGGATCGAATAGTGACAGCAGATCATTGCTACACTGATATTTACCTCTCGGAAAATACATGTGTCTGGGCAGCCCTCAGAGTATGACAGTCTTCCAATCCATCATATATTTGCTGGGAAATATACTTTAAACCTGTCATGTCTCAGGACTGTAAGTAGAAGGTAGCTTAGTATAGAGACACCACGGGAGTGTTTTGTGTCCAGCTAGCGATGGATGAGTGCCCCAGCAATCAGACAATGGCTTGCTTGGCTAATCCGCACCCTCAGACCTTGCACTCTGGTCTATCTGCAGTGAGCAGCTTAAAAGGCAACACTGAAACAGGCCCAGCTGCTATATTGAAAAACTGGAAAAGCTCAGTTCACGCTTGATCATTCAGGATCTAAAAATAAAATTCAAAAGACAGAGCATTTCTTTGTCGGTGTTGCTTCCGCTGACACAGCTTAGAGATGGTCAAAGTTAAAATTAGATGAGCAGAAAATAGAAATAATCAGTCTGTCCGGACTAGGCAGTTCAAGCAAAATATAGAACTAAATACTCAAAAGATGAAAAAGGCAATCTAGCTTATGCAAACCACTTCCTTTCAATGACAGACCTCTGAATATTCTACATTTTATTTACATATCTAGCTAAAATGTCCCAAATGGCAAAATTACCGTTTCCCAAAACATTTTACGTAAGCCTAGTTACCAGAAAATTTCCTAATTTAGTTCTACTTTTCCTATCTATTTCCCGATTTATTATACGTTAAATACCCCCGTTCAATTCTACATTCTAAAATGTATATGCAGTTATCACTTCATCATTCTTCACTCCTAATCAGGCTATGGTGTCATCTTTAATTATATTTCTTTATACTTCTGGCAACTTTTAAAATTTACTTATGAAATAGTTTAAACTTGTCATAGTAATTCGTAACTGACATTAGGCAAGGCCACCTCAGAGAGGAACACAATTCTATGTTGCTTTTTCAGAAAAGTAAACCAGAGAACTACTATCTCTCTTGCATAAGTTATACACAGGTTTAAAGCTAGTTTGCAATGATCCTTTTCTCTGTCTTTCCCCCACCATTACTGTTTCTCAATTTATATCTTTCTCAAAGAGTATCTCTACAGGTGAAAATTGATGTTTATGATGCCCAAGGTTTTTCTTTTACCTTTCTTATGGCAGATAGTAGGGGGAAGTCAAATGGCAAAGCAGCACTCTGGCAATTGCAGTAGAAGGGTGAATATGCACTGTATGTGTACTTTTTGCTTTCTTGTGGTAAATCTTGGCAGAAGTCACCCAAGAGAGTGTCACTCTGTGAAAGAATCATATGGAAGTGTCACTGACATGTGCATGCTGTGTGGAGAATCTTTCTTGTGTTGTTATGACAGGCAGTTTGCATTTGATTGTCTTAATGCTTTATTTCTGAAACACAAAATGTGATTTTTGTCAGCAGGAACTACTTTATATACTGTTAATTATTTTAGTTGTATCCATTCTGGGTAGTCCAAAGTTTTCCTAAATAATGTGTGATTGGAAATGGCATGAAATATGCTCTCATAATGTGGAAACAAACAAACAAACAAACAAAAAAACACTAACCAGTATGCGAGCTAATGTAAGGTGAAATTACTGAGCGATTATCACAAATTACCGGTGGAATTCCAACATGTTTGTCTTCTAACTGTCTTTGTCATAACCCTACAACCACTGATAAAGGCGTAAGCAGAGTAGGTGAAAAGCTGCCTAAGATCTAACTAAGAAAGAATGAGAGTGAACTTTAAATATCTCAAATCCCTGTGGCACTCAGGACTTCATCCTAGAGACAGACGTTTAATATTTAACAATCAATTTTACCATTCTTCTAAAAGGCTTTTCTTTATAGGTCATAAGATCTTCTTGCATAAGATAAGGACTGCCAGATCTTCAGATGAAGTGTCTATAGACTTTGAAATGGAACAGAAATAGGTATGACTTATAATTCTTGTGACAGATATCCCCAGAGTTTTCCCAGATATTTCATTTGAATTCACTGTGAGGCATTTTTATGATGACATTTCTGAAAAGATGAGACGGTTTGTTCTAATCAATATCAAGCTTTCTTCTAATTTAAGTTTTAAGTAACATCTCTCTCTTTTTTCTTTTTTTTATGTCATGATACTGTAAAGATTTCTGTTTTGTGATATAATAAGCACAGGTCTAGATCACGGAAGTAAATTCCTCTTACATATGTTAAATATATTAATGTCTGCTCTGCTATAAATATATTAATGTCTGCTCCGCTATAAGATCTCTTCTTGTTTTAAAGAATGGTATCTACTCAGAAAAACAATAGACAACTATTTCACTTGTAACTTTCTAATTGTAACATTGAACTGGGAAATGGAGTAGGGCCTATCTTTCCAGTTTTCCCTTCCCTAAATAGAACACCTCTAAACTGATCACAAATTTAAAGAACTTCTATTTGAAGTGTTAAATCCAGTCTCCCATAGGTAAGTAGGACCTTGAGAACAGTCAGTTTCCTTCAAAATGCATGTAGTCCTTCAATTCTGATTGTCTCAAACTACTGGAAGAAAAGGAAAGCCTTTTTAAAGTCATTTATAAGTAAATAAGTAATCTATATGAAATAAAATGGCCATCATCTGCGACTTCCTCTTTGTCAAAGACTCTATCTTAAAATCCAGAAGTATTAATGAGCACTATTCTGGTATGCTCACTAGAGACAGTGCTGTATAGGCACAAAGGCTGGTCCATATTTCTTTGCTAATGTGTGCCACTAAATAAGGGTGAATATAAATCTTTCCGTGCAGACATACCATTACTGTTAATAAACACAGGAGTTCACATCCTGAAGATGTCAGCGTAGAATTTCTTTTGCAAGAGTTATACAGAAAACAGACTAATTATTAGTTTTCAAGCCTCCCTTTATGATAGCATTCAGCCAAAAAAAAAAACCTCATACTATTAGCATCAAGTTAATGTGCTTGGATTCTATAACTTCTATAATTTCTATAAAGAAACCGATGACTCTGAATAAGAAATAAACCAAGCTCTGTTAGCAATCTATGATGCTAACTTACAAACTGCTTTAGCAAGTAACTCCAGCTTTCACCAGTGAAATGGCCCTAGCTAATTATTTTCTCGTTTAAGAATTTCTTAGTCTTCTGATAGTTTTGCATCAAAGGCTTATAATAGTTTCATTCAATATCAATAACCATCATATATACAACAGTTTTACGCTGTATGCAATTTGTTTTACTTTGTTTGTGCAATCCTTATGACATATCATATGTCAAACATTATGCAACTTCAAGATTAAACAAACAAACAAACATTATTTCTACAAAATGCTTGTAAATTCAGTAGAAGAGAAAAAATAAACAAACAAACAAGAAGAGATATGGAGAGAAGATTGAGAAACAAATCTCTGTACAGTAATGGCTTTCTCCATTTAGATTTTGTAGATATGTTGGCCAAGAAAGGTTTGAAGGTGGGTAATTTTCATTATCTGTTAAGAGCTCCAAAATGCAGTGATTGACATTGAAAGTAGTAGTATAATGTCTTTGGATGACTAGAGAAAACAAGTGATATTATAGCAGTGAGTGATGGATGAAAACAAGATACAGCTGGGAGACTTGAAGTTTATTTTTAATATGACAGTACAGGAAGAAGACTTTAAGAGTCAATCTTTGTCAAAGAGCCAATTTTTGTCAAAGAGCAACCAAGGTAAGGATGTGTTTGAGACTGCAGATAAGAAAGTCACACTAATTGAGTGTGACATCACTAACTCAGTGATGATACATATATATGTGTGCATGTGTGTTATATTTGTATTTGCACAAAAATCACAATTTCCATTCAGAATCACTTAGCTCATCCACTGAAGTGCTTCTGAATTTAGCACCTTTGAGACTTGAACATATTAACAATCACTCAATCGTCTTTGCCCAGTGAAATTATACATTCAGTACAGGCTAAAGAAGAGACATTCAACAAAATAAGGCTGTTGTGACATGAATACTCCCATGAGGTCTGCATGTGAGTTACATTTGGCCTACATATTTCCTATCTGTTCTACTGTAATTATATTTATAAATAGATATTTTATATAAATATAGCTTTACTACAATGAAATGACTGCCCCAGTCACCCTTGAGACAGAAATGTATTTTGTATATTAATGACAGCACAAAATGAAATTTTTGAACTTGCTGCCATAGCAACAATCACAATTGCAACAGTTTACCTTGCTCTATTCATGTCAGTCTTATCAAAAAGTATTTTATATTTTTCTTTCCCTCATATGTCTCAGTTTACTGTATGATGGCAGTCTAATTTCCAAAAAGTTGTAATCCTGTTTATTAAACCCTCCATGATTTTGTTTTTATGTGAAAGACCCTTCTCCTGCAAATATTACTTCAAGAGTACTATATTGCATTTGAATATTAAACTGAAAGTAATAAAAAATCAGATTTTTCTGAAAATAGCATCAAGTGCACTAAATTATGTAATTTCCTAATGCAAAAGACCATGAATTCACACTTATGTTTTAAAAATGTATTGAGTGTTTTAGTAACACATTTATTTACACTGTCCCAATTTTCAATGCACATCATGAGCAATATAACACTTCTACTATGAATGCCTCTAACTTAAGTAATTAAATAAATTACTTCAGGATATTTAGATTTTTAGGCTTCTTTACAGTACTCAATCAAAAACATATACTTGTGCAAATCTCTTACTTCAAATCAGTAAAAAGAGTGATTGCTGAAATTTCTTTCTTGCTGAAATTAAATAGCAATTAAGTTTTTGTTCATAATATTACAATATGTTATTCTCAGATACTATAGATTTCTTCTTCAGTCTGACTGGCATCAAAGACAAAGCATTCCCACAGTATACGCTCAGCCTTTTGGAGGTTGTCAAATGTGACCTCCATACTCTCAAAGCTTAACTGGAACTCAATTCAGGTACTGAAGCTGCCATAAATTTCCTGTGTTACAAACTCCATTATGCACTTTTGCTAGGAATACACAAATCTGTTCCTTACAACTCTTCTTTCTGCTTTGTTAACGTTCAAACTGGTGTTAGGGAAAGCATTTCATATTTAAGAAAGGCACAACCTTGTATAACTTTTTTTTTTTTTTTTTTTTTGACAGAAAATGTCATGAAATTTTTATCACTAATATAGAAAAAATATTGTTTTCCTCTGATTGACAAAGCAAAAATACAGTAAGAACTTACTTTTTTTTTTTTTTTTTCCTAAAACACAACTCCTTACTTTTTTTAGTTTCCTCACAGTTGTACTTGTAAGCCCATTTGAGTTCACAGCACGTGTACATAAAGGCAGAGGCATCACCAACACATTTCTGAAGTGCATACACTAATGGTTAAATAATGGCCACAAGTTAAAAGTATAGTCATAAAAGAAAACTCTTCGCACTAAATCTGTTACAATTACTAAGGTTGTACCATCACTAGTAGTTTAGTAATATACTGGCAAGAAAGCACAGCTATTACAAAGTTTCATTTACTGAAGTCAGCAAGAGCATGAGAGTAGTACACAGGACGAGATTTCAGAGTTCATTTGCAGCTGTTTCAATTAAAAAATGTTTTTTACATTGTGGGCTATGTTCTTCAAATAGAGGTAAAATTTAAATAGAAGTAGAAACATTCTGGTTGTTAACATCCAGCTTCTGTTGAATACTATTTAAACCACAACTGAAGGTAGAAAAAATTCTACAAACATGGTATCATTTTAGACAGGGAAACATCATTGTAATCTTTTCTTACTATGGCTATTGCATGAAATGGTTGAGATTTCAAGGTTACATTTCAATTATATTCAAGATTTCCTCCTTGCCCAAAGTGCTTAAAAAAATGTGTTGGGTATTCAGTAGTCAAATATAACTGCCTCTGAAAGCAGATCTTTTATAGAGGTGTCTTCAAATCTCAAAAGCTCTGTTTTTTCGAGTAAATAAATAAATAAATCTCAAAATTGTAAGTTTTCCCCTGCTAACAAACAATATTAAATTCTTACTCATGAGACCTGACTAATTTTTTTTTTTACATTCTGTGCCCTTGAAATTAAGACCCATATGAGATGGAGAGACACTAGCAGGTTACACTGCTTTTTGCCATTCCTGATCCAATCCTATGACTATAAAGCAATTGCTGATCCTCACATTGTTTTACCTTACTGCTTTTTAGATTTGCAAAGCAACACGTCCGCAAATAACTCATTACTTACAAGCCACGGCAGACATCCCATTTCCTAATTTCCCATTGAGTGGGAACTTCTGTGTATTACTAATAATGCCTTAGTGAAATGCAATAATCAAATCATTTTTGTTGTGAACCAGTGTTCTACAGATTTTTTATTCTATTTCAATCTCTTGGATTGGACTAATAGGGCCTACTGCTTATTGTAAGAATTAGGGCCTACTGTAATTGTAAGAATTATGAGAACAAGTAGAAAGATGTTTTCTGATATGTTTTCTTCACAACATAATTGCACATGTCATCCAGTTTAAGTTCTCATTTTTCTAAACAGAAGTTCTTTAATTTTATCCTTAGCTCTTCTGAACAGTTTTGGACAGCTGACTTATTTCCCTTAACAGCCACATACCTTCTGGTAATACACAGAAGGTCAGATATACTTTAGCAAGTAAGAAGACAGACACGTCATACAAAGGTTGTTTCCTTAGGGTAGCAAGAAAGTGTTTTCATAAGTGCAGCAAAAAAAAATCATTACTGTATTTTAGTAAGACTGTTTCAGAAAATAAGAGTGGTTGGTTAGAACTGTAGATTTGTTCCAGTCAACTTTGCCTCCTGGGGAAAAAGTAAGTCTTTTCTATCTACTGATCAAAGGAAGTTCATCCTGAAGATAAAAGGCCTACCACAGTTGATATACCGAATTAACTCTTTTTTCATATAACTACTACTATTCTGGACTGTCTTTTAATATGGAACCTGTAGGGTTAAAGCTAGAAACAGAGCTTTTCACTAAAAAGCTGTGATAAATTCCCAATTTTATGAGTTTCCAACTTTCCAACCTTCTGATTCTATGAATAAAAAAAAAAAAAAAAAGATATGCCAAGTAATATGCGGTTTATACCTCATACCTGTACTTATAGGTTCTGAAATTGTGACAAGTAACATCACACTTAATATCTAACTATAACATTTGAAATCTAGTTTATTATACTATATGTAATATAGTAATTTATATTAAAAATTTTCCAGGTCACATTTAACAGTTATAAAAAGGTTTTTACCTGTTACCCTATACTGAACGGTGATATCAGTACACCTTAAGGTGCTGTAGGCAGATTAAAACAAGAATAAATAAATGAATAAATAAATGGGAAAAAGCAGTTTCTCCCAACGATGTTTTACTGCTTCAAAAACCAGACTTCCTACTTTTAGAGCAAGCCAGGACCATGATCTGTATGTACTTAGAGCTCTCTTAGAATTTACACTTATCTAACACTGCTTAATTGTAAGAATTATGAGAACAAGTAGAAAGATTTGCATATATTTATAGATTCTCCAGTGGATGTTTTCTGATATGTTTTCCTCACAACATAATTTGCACATGTCACCCAGTTTAAGTTCTCATTTTTCTAAACAGAAGTTCTTTAATTTTATCCTTAGCTCTTCTGAACAGTTTTGGACAGCTGACAAAATTATAAATTGAATGTAAAAAAAATGAGAAAACAGGAAATAAATTTCTTTCTTTTTTTTCTTTCTTTCTTTTCTTTTTTTCTTTTTTTCCCAAATACAATCTACAGATGCATTCTATCATCACTCCAATGCAAAGCACACTTGAATGAAGTATGCAGTCTGGTCAACTTTTAATACTTGGTAACTGTTCCAAGGAAATAGCTTTTACGTGATGGTCAGTGAAATGAAAATTGCATGTTACAACACCATTTTCTTGGTATACTTGTTATTACTGTTCTGATAGGATTCTAATTGATTCTGCTTTTCTTTTTTGTTCGTTTTAAAGAATACCTACAATTCTTTTGTGACAGCATATCAAATTTATGGAGTTAAAAATGTGATTAAGAAGCCAGGTCACAATCTACAAATAAACACAGAAGTGGTGAATAACTCTCAGAAACCTGAGAAGATTCATTTGTTTATCCACCCAGTGTCATCTCCAGACATCTCTGAGAATTGCTTAGATCAAAAATTACATTCTTGTTCTCTAAGTTACCAGAAAAGCAAGAAAACAAGAAAATATCACATTGTTTTTTACAAAATGCCATTGTCACATATCTTTCTCCAGGTGTACAAGAGGGCAGGAGCAACACCATAAAAGTGGATAACATACATTAATCATATGCTGATTTTAATTTTTTTTTAAATAAACAGAATGATATTATCAATGTTATAATGTTGACACTATTATTTCTATAAGAGCTGATATGGAAAACAAAATTTCTGGTGTTTAGATCTTTTGAAAATGTAGAAAATGCACTTCCTAGAGTAAATGATGGAGATCAGCAGTTCATGTGCCCTGAGGAGTTATTCCAATCTCTGAAAAGCTTATCTAGATCTCCAGATCTTTTGTGATGTTCCTTGGAATTAAAGTATATCTCATCTGTACTCGTACCACAGAACATTCTGTTTTTGGACTGATAAAATATTTCCTGAACAACAGATGTATTTCCTATTTTCAGATGAGCTTAGGTTCTTATTGAGCACCTCATTTTGAGTCTATTGATGTGAACTGATATAACTGTATCTGTCTTGGATCTTTTAAAACAGTCTTTGTTCAGAATGTTACTCAGACCTCAATTCCTGCTGTGAGGTCTCTCTGTGTGTAGCTGCATAAGAAGTAAGTATGCCCTTGCATATGGACCAAACCTCTTCAAAGCATTATTAATTCAAGCAATTATTTGAATCTAAATACCAAAAAATGCATAAAATGATAAATGTATTAATTTAGAAATACTCAGTGCTCCTACATAAGATGAAGTGTTCTTTTCTCCATGACTCAAATTATATTTATTCCATGTTTTCAGTTTAAGAAACATTCTTTCCTATTGTTACTCTAGGTCCTCTCTATGCTGATGACTTAGCTATTGCAGTGCACAAATTTACTCCTTCTAGGCTTGCTTACTATAATTCTTCTGAAACTACTGATCCAGGTAAACTTCCACTGGTTCATTATACCATGGAAAAAAGCATGAGCACAGAACGTATATAAAATATATATGATTTCAGATAAACAAATTGAAGTTTAATTGTGATTAAGTAGTTTAATATAACATTTTACTGTTTTACAGCACTGCCAGTGAGAGTCAAATGAGGTCTACAAAACACATATACAAAAGCTATATCATATGTGGCTGCTTCCTCCACAGAATTTGAAAACATTACAAAAGAATCAGAAAAAAGTTATTGCGAATGAACTCTGGAAGCGATCAAAATAATGATGCAAAAGCCAGAGCAGCAATTCTGGGGGCATGTTCCAAGTTTATTTAAAAGGAGAAAAGAAGTTTCAAGCAAACTTGGGAGTGATGCATTCTGAAATAGGAACTGTTTTAAAATGGGCATGAATACAAGCGGTTGTAACACACAAGAAGAGTATTGAAATGGTTTTCTGACATGGTCTCAAAGATTTCATGCTGTAATTCTCTTGTGCTACATATAGCTATCCAGATTACCACGTACCTATGCCAGGATACCAAGGGATTTCTCAGCTGTATGGATATATTTGAAAATGGCAATTCAAGTAACAATTTTTGAAAAGCTATCCTTATAGTAAGAAAGATACAAGCAGAGTTCAAAAGAAAACCATAGTTATTAGCAATTCCCAAATGAGCTGACAGCACTGGCAATAGTTAGATTTTCTCTTATTGGAGGGTCTCTAATAATCCTCTAGAATAACTAATCTTTTTTGTCTACCTTTGCCTCCATTACACAGTTTCATGCTGTGGTAGAAAAAGAGAATGCACAACAAAAGAAGTGCAAGACGGAGCAGAATAAATGCAGATTATCTTAATATACAGCTCTGCAATCTGAGTTAAAAAATTACTCATTTTGCACTTATGGAAATCCCAGTATCACCTTAGTTTCTTGAAAAAAGATTTACTCTTGGGCAGCAATTTCACTTTTAAACTGAATTTGCCTTGATGCTTTCAGCCTCTTCACTACCGTAACATCTGAGTACAGACTATAAGGGTATCTTACATTATATACTCTTCATTAACAATACTCTTGGTAAATGGTGCAGCATAGACTCATTTTAAACAGTACTTTGCCCATAATTTATCTTCAAACTCATCTGACAAGGAGTAAGGTAAAAGAGGCTTAAAGTGGCTGGGTCTAATTTCAGTTCATTTTTTAATAAAAATACAGTTTAACTTCTTTAAATTCTCCTGGAATGGGATATTTACAAGTATACTGTTAACAAAGATTATTAGTCAACCAGAATCACAGTATTTCTTTTCTTGTAAAAACAAGAATGAGTAAAAAAATTACTAAGTTATTAGCCTTTGATTCCTCAGGCAAAAAATAACCTTTTCTGTGTGCCTCAAAAAATTTGAAATCATGGTAACATGTAACCTGCAGAGTGGTCTAATTTTGATTAATTCCCTCAAACATCAACTGAAACTTTTCAGCAGTTAAAGAAGTCTAAAGAAGGAGGAGTAGAAAATTCACAGCTAGATAACAACAAACTAGATTTGCAGATATATTTCTTTCTGTTCAGTGGATACAACATACAGCCTAGAGCCATTAGCTCTATAAAGTCCTATAGTTTTTCTTCCCAGTGTTCTTCACAATTTATAAAATAACATATTTAGCCTATATAAAAATTCCTCTGAGAGCTCAGTGCATTAGTCCTCCTTATTCGACGTGATACACTGCATTTAACAACAACTGGCCACAGAGATGAAACAATCTAAGCACCAATTATATTGACATAATAAGGATTGAACAATGTGCCGCACTTCAAATTCAAAGTTTAACCCTTTTCTGGAGCAGTGAAAATAAATACATTCATTATTTAATGAGTTGGTCAGCCTACTTGGGATATACTAAGATTCTGACAACAGATAGGGGCCAAAAAACTCCCAGCTGTGAGTGCTCTAAACTATGTCTTACACATCTTCCTGCACCTACTGAAGCAAATAGCAGAAGCAAGAACTGAGGGATCTGCAATGCCACTTTCGTGCAAAGGTATTCCCCCAATTTTTTTCCATTTACAGTACCATCCTTGGTATTGGCAGAATACCACGATTTAAAAGGAAACATGATATAATTGTTATTCAAATATCTATATTTAAAAACCCACTTGGTATTTAATATGCAAAACATATTTAATCTAGGCACAACACTTACTTGATGAAAGTATCTATAAACCAGCCATTTACTTTTATGTCTTATTATAAAAGAGAAACACAGTAAGAAGAATATAATTTTAGATTCAAATTTGGCAAAGATTTACTAGAATGGTTTTCTCTGAGATATGAGACTAAAATATATTAACTTTTTCCCTTTCCACACAACTTAGTTGACATTCTAAACATTTATTTCCAATATCCTTGTTGATAAAGGAAAGCTAAATAACACTTGGAGGAAAAAAAAAAAAGAAAAAAAAAAACAAACACTCCACAAAAAAAAAAAAAAAAAAAAAAAAGGAACAGCTAAAGAATGAAGTTAAAAGAATTTTCTAAAATTCCATAGAAAGAAAGCAAAAAGCAAATCCAGAAAACATATCATACAAAAGAGTGCTTCATAATAATACCCTAGAAAGTATCCAATATTGCCTCATTTGCTATTTTGTGGTAGTATCTTTTCTCATCATAATGAGGTTTATGACTGTACCTCAGTGAATTAAGCCCATACTACTGCCATTCTAGGCAGAAGCTGAAGTAAAGCAGGTGGTAAAAGCATCCTCAGAATTGCAGTGACGTATGTGAAGCACTCTCAGATCCATCCCAGCATATTTTTTCTGTTCTGAAGAAAATACTTATTTTTCTGAATCTCATGCAGCTACAGGAGAGAATGGGAAATAGTTCCCTGCTCTTTGTCACTATGAAAAGGCCATTCCCCAGGTATGACATCACCAAACAGCAAAAGAGCAGCCTGCAAAGAGTGGGGGACCTGTCTGCTATAGATGTATAGACATATATACACAAGAAATAAACACTTCTGACAGGAACAGAAGACCTTACTTAGTACAGAGTCTTGATATCTACATGTTTGATCCTTTTCTAATTTCTCAAGAAAGCACTGTTTATTTAAGTAACTGTTTCATTATAACTGCCAGATTCACTAATTTACCATAATGAGAGCTGTCTTACTATCCTAAATGTTCGCAATCATGTGTGGTTTTGTGTGCATTTTTTGTTCATATGTTTGCTTTGATGTTTTTTGTTTGTTTGTTTATTTGTTTTCCTACTGTGAACAGACCACAAAAGGAGACAAGTTTCTACCATATTGTCTCATCATTTATATCAAATGTAATTGAGAAGGTCTGGCATTGATGCTTTGATGTTATGCACTCCAGAAACAGAGACTAAAATAGTATTAAAAGGGCATTTAAGAACAATCCATCCCCATGGAAAACAAAAAGCTTGTATTGATATTGAACATCAACATTTCTTGAGAACAATACCATACTAAAGCATCAACCTAATTTGATAACGTTTTTACACTAGCTGCTAATTAAATGCCCATCAGGAAAAAAAATGCTGTTCTATTGCAACTTGAGACACAGACATCTTTAAAAAAAATAAAATCTCCATCTTCATGCCATTAATTAAATGCTAAAATCATATTCCTTTAATATATCTTTTCCTACTTGCACCTGTACATCCTACAGACAAAAACAATATGTGTTGTTTAGTCATTACCTGCATCCATAAGAAAAAGGTGACTGACTTAATATTACATCACCTTTCAACAAAAACTTCTGCACATTTCTTTATTTCAATTTTTCAAGTTTCAAGAAAGTTCAACAAAACTAGTGATTCAAAGGCCTTAGAAAATGCATGAAGCAAGTTAAACACCTTTTTGAGATATCATCAAGCAAGAACTAAAAAAATGCTCATCAGACAATAACTGAATGCCTCTACTAAAATATATATTTATATATATATATTTATATATCTTTAACAAGCACTGAGTAATGTGGTGGGTGATAAAAAATAAGAACATCTAAAGCAATAATTAAAGACTGTTGTTGAAAAACAGCTGACTATTTTTAAGATTTTTTGAAATTCTGCTGCTAACAAGAACTTCCAGTAAACAGGTCGCAGAAAAGACAGCAGTTTCTGTCCTCTGGAATTCTTAACATAGGTTCAACAGGCTCATGCTTGTTACCCCTGAATTTTAGCCTGAAGTGGGACTGAAGTGGGACTGAAGTTAAGATTTCTTGAGTGTTACTTTTATTTCCCACTTCTGGCAAAGAAACAAAGTTAGGAAGAGATCAGTGAAGATAAGATGAAGAATCATGTAGGAGAAAAGAAAAAGAATCAAAGGACACATTAATCAGCAAAGCAAATTACTGCAGTGCTTTTATGCAGTGATGGACCAAAAGAATGTTGAAAAGTTTCATGTAAAGTTTTTGATTTTTTGGAACGTATGCAATTACATATGTAGTAAATATATATACTATATCTATTATAAATAGTCTCTAACTATTATAGACTAATCTATCTAGTCTGTAGTTTCTAACTATTATGACTAGTCTCTAGATTTCTAACTTCTAAAATTCTATTGTGCATATTTCTACATCATAAAACATCTTCAGATTGATATCTGATAACCCTTGTCGTATCAGCCTACTTCTTTTTTTGTTTATTTGCTTATTTTTTTGTGGAGTATATGGTTCTTTCAGGCTGTTTATTATTTCCACATTGGTAAGTAAATTAACAATGTTAAATAGAACAAGATAAAGGCCTTTCTGCATTACCAATGTTAAAAAAAAAACAGATCATTCCAGGAACAGACATATTTCTAAAACCAGTTAGGACATGATCAATACAGCAGTTTCTGACAAGAAATTTCTTCATTTTTATATGTACATTTATGCAGTGTATTTTAAAATGAGCAAATGAGCACATACATTTGGATTTTGGACAGGATAAATATATTCTTGATAATCTTTTGAAAACTAGTATAAAAAAAAAAAGACAAGTGATATGTTGGAGTGAAATAGCTTATTAGCAATAGAATAATAAATATAATGTATTATAATTATATAATTATATAATTAATGGAATAAATAGAACTTATTTATATCTGCCTCAAAATTTTTTTTAAAGTGAAAAAAAAAAAACCTGTTCAGGAATCTCCCAAATTTCACACTTTTGGCTTTCATCTTCTTTTGCATATTTCACATTACTGTGGTCATGTTGGAAAACAGAGGAGATACAAGAATGCATTCCTTGCATTACAAAGTCTTCTTTCCAATCTTTGGGAAAAATAAACATCTCTCAAAAAATGCCTTACAGTTATTCGCTTGGGGGCATTAGATCAGATCAGGTACCTCTATTCAACCAGACTATTAACTGGTAAAGCTCACATCTTTTAGTAAGGCATGTTTCAGATTGAGGTCTTCCAGGAGCAAAGGCATAGTCTCAGGAAGCAGAACTGTACAATATGCTACTGAGTCTTTTTTTGTTTTCTCCAATAGTATGTCAGTCACCTAAAAATAAACATCACAAAATATTTTTGCAAGAGATTTTACTCCTCTCCTTTACAGAATTTCCACTATAGTCTCCTCTGCTTCTTGCCTGCTTCCCACCTTTTTTATGCCTCCAAGCAAAAGCATCTTAATAGTGCATTGGCATAAGATCAATGAAGGCAGCAGAAGCCAGAAGGTTTTGGATACTTGCTGTCATCAGGCGCTAAATGTTCCCTGCAGAGATGCTTCCAACAGACATCCCCATTGAAGCTACTCCTGTCAAATTTTTCCCTGGTTTTAAGCAGTCACTTCAGGCAGGCACCAACACTTTTGCAGATACTGTGAGATACACTAATAATTCTTGATCTCTTTGCTTTCTCTAGATTTCATTCATTTTTATAATCCATGAATAGAAACACAAGACCAACTGTCATTCTAGTCTGAAAAATGCATTGATATTGACATCTTTTAGATTATTCAAAAGACTTAATTTATACAAATACATGTAAATACGACTGCACAAACATCTCTTCAAACACTGAATCACACACATTTAATAATCTTGAGCGAGCAAATGAGTCATAGTAAAAGACTGAGCTATGTCAATAAGCAGCAAGAAACACCAGTTTACCTGAAAGTTTTGTTTCAGTTGTATTTTTAGAGGTTTTCAGCAATTTTTTTCCTCGCAATCAGCAGAGGGCAATGTTCAACAAGTGTGCAAGTAAGAGAGTTCATACTTGTGAATGAAACTGCTTCCAAGTTTTCTCTTCCATTAGGCACCGATTTTTATTATTTGATTATAATCAGATTTAACAGTAAAGGAAATATAAAGCAGATTTTTGCAAAAAAGATCCAAACAGCTAAATAGTTTAGTGGTATATACCTCTATATCACAACAATCATACCCATTTTACAGATAAGACACATTCCTGTAAATCAAGTTGTTCAAAATCAGTCAGTGATATAATCCTGTTACAAGTCATTTTTCCTTTTTCATGTTACCTCACAAAGTAAGAACTTGACTGTTCCCTTTAAAAGAAAAGAGGACTTACCTTGGTAGGATTGTGAGAGATGCCCAACACACTGCTATACAAACAATAAATCATATAAGCAGAGACAAAGGCAAAACAGAAACATTTCTTTTACATTTTAAGCAAGAAAAGAAAGCAGCTTTCTCCCACAGTTTGAGTATGTTTGCTTCGTAAACAGTTTTCGTTTCCTCACAATATTCATTTTCAATGTATATTAGCAGTAGAATAGGCTGCCTTTTTTCACAATGCTAAAACACAGCTGTTCCCATGGACTGTCCCGCAGGGCTCTTTCTGCTGTTGTTGAATATTTGCATTGCATTACATGCCCTTAGTAATTCTGCAAGCACCATCATCTGCTTTTCTCCAGAAGCCCCAAGCCTAAATCACACTTTTATGTGCAGTGCCCAGCTTCACAGTTTCAATGAATGATCACTTTCAAGCAGGCTACATTGTTCAGCTGAAATTTTAAATCATCTTATGAATTATGGTCCAACACAGAGGGCCTAACTTGTAACAAATTATGTCTAACTGTGGCTTCTTCTGCCACAATAGACTTCTAAAATATAATAATAATAATAATTAAAAAAAAAAATCCAAAATTCTCCCCATCAGAGCTAGATGAAGACTAGAAAGAACATAACATAACACCAAACATGTCTGTCTTTAACATCTGCTTAGTAAATAGCCTGTCATCCCTTGGAGATACTTCAACCAATGAGTATGTCAAATGAAATGAAAGACAGTATTTTCAGAAGGTACTTAAACACATAATTGTCGGCTCTGTGCTAAAGTAAATGGATTTAGGGGAACTACAGCCGGTAGAATACTATAGTATTCCATGAGATATTTCGTTGCTTTTGTTTATTTGTTTTTTTTAACTCACCCTACCTTATGCCTTCAAGATACCTTTAAATAACTTACTACTAATTTTTATTTAAAATTAATTGATTTAAACAGGGAATAATATCCCTGTGATATACTCTGTGGAAGACACAATAAGAATAGAAAATACTTTGAAAGGCATTCTGTTGGAGGAATTGGCAACTAATTCAAATATCTTGAGAACACAGAACAGAACAGCTGGTGCAGTTTGGGTGACATGGCCTCAAGCAAGAGGCTTTGCAAGAATGTAAATCTATGATAACATCATTCGTGATCAAAGCATGAGGCATTTGTTTTCATGGCTACTTGTAAGGGAGGTCTTGGCAAATAAAAATTAATCACTGTAGCACAGCCTTAAGGTAGAGATACTAACCACTCCTTAAAATCTCCCTCAAAGCCAGAAGTCAGCTACGACAACCAAGAAGAGAGTGCATAGAGCTGTGTCTGAACACATTTATCTACTACCAGTGCTTAACAGTCAAAAGAATTTGCCAAGTTTCTGAAGTTGGTTATAAGAGCAATGGCTTCTCCATTCCTAGGTGGCCCAAGCACATACTCCATGTTGTAGAACCAAAACACTCAAGGCCACTTTTTTTTTATTTTATTATGCAATTCCAAGTGAGAATTCACAGTATTGAATGATCTGTGTTCCTAAAGTAATTGTTTTAAATTAATGGCTGAAAGGGTATCATAAGCATCTTAGCAAAATTGATGTGCAAGTTAATTTTGCAGCTGGTCTCCTGGTAATATTCCTGCACTGAAGCAGTACTGACTTTTGGACTAAAGTTTCTTATATTCAGATGCTGTATATAGCAAACACTGACTTTGGTTTCTGAAGGACATCAGTATCTATCAGTATCTAATACTTTAGATATAGATATATTAAATCCTGTCCATCTAGTTGCAAAATTGCCAGGAAACAAAAGAGAAGGCCAAATGATATTCATCGCTTCTATCTTTCTGTGAAATAATGGATTTGGCATACAAGTTTATTGAACTTTCTCTCTATTCCATTTTACATCCTTCCTTCTACACGGTAGCTTTATAAGGAGATTCCAGGACATCGAGCAGTGTCACTATGCTGAGCTGCTCTCCAGACCTGTCTTCCAGGAGCAAAGGATTACAACAGATTCATTCCTTGTAAAACATTATGCTGGCATCTTTTCTATAGGAACATATGCTCCATTGTTTGCAGCTTTGGGTGGGGTTGCACAGGAAAGTGAAATAACTTTTCAGTTATATCAGGAAAACACAGTTGCATACCATCACATTGAAAATATGGCCAAGAATACTGAATCAATGTCTGATGAAATCAGGACAATTTTTAAGAGATGAGAAGAGAAACAAAACAGCAAAAAATGATCACCTCAACCTGGTCAGGGTTTGGGTTCTTTTTTCCCCTGACTTCTGTCAAGTTAGCTTACACCAGTTCATGAGCATGTTTCAGAGGATCAAATCTGCTCTCCAACAGTCAGGTATACTTCCATTATCAGATAATGTTCTGTTTAGGTATATACATTTGTGTCCCATCTTGTGTAACATTTTTTTTAATTATTTCTGTATTTTCCCCTGTGTCCTATAACTATCTCAGAATGTACATATTCCAATAACCCATTCATACATCTAATTTTGAAATGTACAGATAAACATATTTTACAGACATTCCAATGCCTTATGGACAATTGAAATTTTGAGAGCTATTAGAAATTACTATCAATAAATTCAATAGTTTTACACATAGTTTAAGAGTATCTTTTGCCCTCATTTCTTTTAAGCCTCTGGGATAAAATAATTATGATCTCCAAAGCTGCTAATTGTGATGTCTACAAACAAAGGATTATACTTTTTGCTTGAGAATAAACAGCAGGAGAAAATGAACAATGTTCTTTTCATGCAGCTATTACTAGTAATGAGCAGTTAGGTACAAGGACTAGATGATTCTGAGAGTTTTGATTTAAAATTATGTTAAGTACGAAGACTGATTTTGCATCTGTAGTGGCCAAAATCTTTAGTACTGAAAACCAAAGAAGAGTGTGAAATTGGACAAATGTCCATAATCAAGAGGTGAGCAAATATCTTGACAAAAATATAGAATTGCCTTTTTAGCATCTTTGAAAGCTTGGTGTAACCCATGCATGCTAAAAATAAACTGTTTAGATAAGATTGGGTCCAAAATCATCCAGGTCTACGTAAGCCAGTTTTATTTTTAGAATGAAAAATATTTCAACATATTAGGAATAGAAGGAAAAACAAACAAACAAACAAAAAAAAACCCATGTACAAAACAAAAATGAAAGTTTTCAGTGCCTAAAAATAATTGACTTTGAAATGACCACTAGAAATTCATGATTAAAAGTTACCAATTTGTCTCTTAAAAGTTAATATTGCTTTATTTACAAAAGCTATTTTTCAAAAGACTCCCAGGCAATTCACAAAGAAACTCAAAAGCATGAGACAATTCCTCAAAGACATGCATTTTAAGTGCAATGTTTAAACATTTAAAGATCTAGGCAAAAGAGTAGCAGCTTCCAACAGTGCTGTGAAAGCAGTAATGGTCCATCTAATTTAGACCATTTCACATGTACTCTGAAAGCAAAACATCTCAGCTATGCAAAATGTGCATGGCAGCATCTGAAGAAACCAAAACAGTTATCCAGCTGAATTCTAAATATACGTCAGACAAAGAATGACAATAGAAGATTCATGAAACATTTGATTAAAGTTTATTAAAAAATTCACTATAAAATCTTAGGAAAACATCTAAAACAATTCCTGAATGTCCTTGGAAATTATTTTCAGGGTTTTGTTTCTTTGGTTAGTTGTTTTTGTTTGTTTGTTTTGACTTTGTTTTGTTTTAGGGGACAAATTCTGTGGTACATATCTGATCCAAATATTGTTTTCACACTTAAAATGAGAATGGAAGGTATTAGCATTCCTTTTTATGTCTTAGACCCATATTCCTATAAATAACATATTTTGTGATCGAAGGAAAAAAAAAAGTCAAAATAGTCTGCTGCATACCACAAAGACGAACAGCAAGAAAGACTCACTGACACTTGGAGCTCAGTTAGGAGATTTAGTTTCTAACCCTGTCTGGCTTCTAACTTGACCCAAGACTTAATTTTCTTTCTTGAAGTTTGCTTAAGAACATCGTGGAGATGTCATCTTCTCCAGTGGTGGTGTCATGAGTCAGTTTGTGGATTTATAAAGCATTAAAATATATACAGTTAAATATAAATTAAATAATTAATTAGGATTCTTTATTTAAAAGTGCTAGAGAAATACAGGGCATTAAAATTTACCATTTATATCACTAGACTGAATATTTCTAACATTAAATAGTGTTAATAAAATGGTAGGACAAAAAGTGTGTTAGCAAGTAATCCAGTATGAATTGGTCAGTCATACAGTTCACTTGTCACGTAGATTCATTTAAATACTTTCTGGATTACTTTATTGTATTATTATATTGCATAAATTTGTAGAATGTGTTTGACATCACAAGGCTGATCAACAACCTATAACTTCCCTTAAGTTTATTATCTTGCTGTACTCATTATTTTAATGTAACAAACAAGTATTCCCTTCAGAAAAAGATCTGAGCTTCACAGTGACATTCTTGTGAACTCCACAGATGGAAGGGGGACACTCAGGCAGAAACATATGATCCAGATCAAACTATATCGAGTTAGCAATTAATACAGCTTTCCTGGTCAGTGTAATTTTCTTTCTCTGATTACAAGAGTTTTATAAGAATCTCTCAGGGAATAAAGCTCCCGGCTCCCATTAGAAATCAATACCAGCAGAAATACTATTAGCAAGAAGCCTTAAAAAAAAAAAAAAAAAAAAGGAAAAAAATCACTAGCATGCTTACAAAACTCAGTTAAGCTTCAAGGACTACATTCTCATCTAAATTAGTCTCATCACAATGCAATGCTGAAGTCAGAGAGCTATCAGTGGAAGCTGTATCTTCTTGTGTTGTGGAAGAATTTGGCCTGGTAAGATTAACATTCAGCATCCACACAAATTTGTCTTAATCGCTTCTTAATTTAGATTGCTTTTAATTTGGTTGCTGTCCCCTTTGCTGCAACTGCACTGGAAAAAAATTGAGGAGAGGGGAGTGGAGAATGCCTGGCAAATCCACACACACTCAGCAAGTTGATGAATATGTAATAATGTTCACAATAATACCAAAGTAATTCTTCCATTATGAACTCAATCCAATTCTACTATTTGATTTCAGAAATGGATTTTGAACACAGGCCTGTTTGACTAATCGTATGGTCCGTTTTCTATTCTTTTTTTTTTTTTTTTTTTCTTTATTTAAATGTTGAGTGGCATCGTTGTATTTGGGAAGGCAGTAATTTCATTACACCAACAGAGGGAACTGCCATTCCAGCAAAGTGACAAGAGCCAAATTGGCCAGAGAAACATATTCCTTTCTAGGCTGAGGAGATCCACATGAGAAATTCAAGCAAAATGTCACCTCTCAAACAATGACAACAGGATTACAAAAATCTAATTAGCTGTTTCATTAGCTGAATCCTATCTGCGGTGACAGCAAACAATGGGTATTCGGAAGCTGTCCATCCATTTCTAATACAGGCGCTGTCATGGAGATACTGGGGCTAATATATTCTCTGCATTGCCTCTGATCACAGAGTGACTTCAAGGAGGCATTTTGTCTAGAGATGAAGATTTAAAGGCACAGTGCATGTCTAAAATCACAAATTGCCTAATCCTGCTGAAACAGTCTTTGTTTTTCTCTCTGCTACATCATTTAATTGATTTTGCTTTTTTAGACTGTTTGGGCAGGAGCATCCTAAAAGCCTCAGTGCTAAATAAACATACATAGAAATCTAATAAACAAGTCTAATTAAGATTAATTGAACTGTTGGAGGTAAATGAAGGTAGCATCCACAAGAGACTATTCACTTTTTGAAAATGGAAAGCAACACCTTCATAGCCCTTATAAGTTTCATTAACTTCATTTCCATTAAGCTATAATCAAAATAATACTGCTGGAAGCAAGCACTGAAGTCGCAGCTGAAACAGCAGGGATATTTCACTTGAATGTGTAATCCACATTCTGGACTGTGACGATTTACTTCATTTACTCTTGGCTTCTGAATATATGAGAACTTGCTTCCTCTAGTGCAGTTTGTGTTTGTAATACCTCTTCAGACTGATAATGCAATCTCAGGCATCTCAGGCCAACATTTGTTGCTGTATCAGTCAATGATATTTTCTATTTAATGCACTGAGTGGTACCACCAATAAAAGTTTGGGGATTCCAGCTTGGACAGACTAATCCTTAGCATCTTTAGTTGTGACATTCTGTTTATAAAAATTTTAAAGTTAAATAAAATTGAAATACTTTTAATCATTCAAGACAGATTTGAGAACAGAAGTCTCATTAACAACAAAAGAAATCCACACTTTACTATGTTTAGTTATCTATACATTGATCCTTCTTTCCTCAACACCTTAAGAAAAGAAAACTTGACCAGATTTTTGTAATATTGCTCACATTAAAAACCAGCCACAGAGAGAAAAAGACAAGCCTGCCATAAGGGTATAAATTAGAGCTCCCAAACAGAATTCTTACTCAAAGTATTACTACCTACTCAACTTTTCATCAGACTGATGTACATCAAATCAACATACAGAAAAGATCCCCTCTTCTCCATGATGTTAGTAATTCTTGCTGGGACATATTTGAGTGGCAACATAGTTTTATTATCATATGATTCAGAAGAGCCTGCATAGAGTAAAATGTTCTAAAGGAGGTGGCAGTGCCTGTCAGCTACACACGGCCACAGAAAATCCAGCAAATTTTCCATGTGTCGATAGATTCAAATCCACTTTGCATAACAAAGTAAGTACATGGAAAAAGGGATCCCATTCTAGATTATATAGAGTTTGCTGCCCTACCAAAACAAAAAAAAAAAAAGAAAGAAAGAAAGAAAAAAGCCATGTACTTCCACTTATTCTTTGTAAACATTATCTCAGCAAGTTTATTGAGCACATCTCAGTACTTTAAGTGGAATTCAAAATACCCCAACTTTTCAGAGGATCTCAGTAATAAAAGGTTCTCAGCATAGCAAGAAAACTACACTGGAAAACTGAGTAACATCTTCCAATATATGCATCTGATTCTTGTCTCTAATTAAGTTTAATTTTCATTTTTAGAATTAACCCCTAGGCTTTGAACAACCACAACAAAAACATATTCTATCTTAGCGTGCTACTCTTGAATATTTCCATGCCAGCATTTTACCCATTTGGAAGTAAGAATTAGCAGAAAAATAGAGTAATGATCAGGGAAAGAAAGAAAAAAAAATCACAAATAAACAAATTAATAGTCACTTCTTCAAATTCAGTCAACCCGAGCTGGAAAGTCCCAAAGCATTTATAGAAAAGCAGAAAAAGTAATCAGGTACTGAGAAGCACACACAAATGATCCAGCTAATAATACAGTTCATTTTCTTCCTGTAATAGTACTACCCAGTCCCTGCACTAAACTGAAGTGCTTCAGAAATTCAGCCAGAGGAAAAAGAGCTAAGGCTGTGATTTTTGCATTCTCATCTGTTTGTCTTGTTAACTGTGGACTTGAAGTGAGAAAGTACTCCTCTTTGTTAAAAAGTAAAATAAAAATAAAAATAAAAAAAGGCTCAGAGGAAAGATGAATCGTACATTCTCTGCCAAATGTTATCAGACAAGCAGAGCCATCGGTCGGGTTATTTGAAATGAAAATTGCGGTGGAATTAGTAGACTCTGCAAATGTTTCAATTCATAATCAAATTAGCAGCTAAAGGTTTAGAGAGTGAATTCAAATAGATATTCCGTGCAGACTTCACAATTTTTCATTCCTTCCTTTTATTTAGGGGATAATAATTAAATGTGATTTAAAATTGAATGTAATAAAGTACAGCTTAGTAGCAATTCAGGATTCTTAACAAAAATAATTAGATCCTCTGCTACTATTTGAAACCACACAGCTATAACCTTTTATTAAAGTTTAAGAGAGGAAAAAAGAAAGAACAAAAAAAAAAGATGAATTCATCAGTTTTATTGGAATGAAACTCTATTTAAAAAGTTATCTTCCATTTTTATTCTATCTGGGAAACTAACCATGCTTCTTTCCTACTTTTCACTAAACTAAGACTTTCCACAGAAGTGGTTTTCAATGGCATTTATCTGGTGACAAAAATGTAAGGTTAAAATAAAATCTCAGGAAACAGAATTAAATTAGAGGTGTACTCAGGTAACGTGAAATGGAAACGTAAGATTAGTTGTTAGGATATCTGGATTACTTCTTTACAGTGCAACTGAGCAATCAAAACTATCCTGAAGCTATTCAAAGCACAGGTGCTATGATAACTTTGGATGCTGGAGTTCATTGACACAGAGGAGGGGAAGGGGAGGCACCTGCTGGCAGCAGAGCCTTGTGCCTTCCAGCTCTTACTCTGAAATCAGCAGTTGGCCTTGGACAACAGCAACACACCCGTTGGTTGTCTGAGAGTATTTTATGAAACATAACAAGGAAGAAAGTAGAAAATAACATAGAAAACCTTATATTTATGTAGAGATACATCATTTAAAAACATTCTTCAATAGTATATTTCTCTGGGTTGATGAGGACTGATAGAAAAAGTAGCCTATAGAATCTCATAAAATCTCAATTTCTTCTTCAGAGAGATTCATATAAAGATATCTTTTTCTTTGAATTTGTATGAGAACATCACTTTGATGATATTACTGAAGCACCACACTTTTTTATTTAATGATAACAAGGGTCACATCAGGGAAGAGACATTGCTGCTCATATCTTTGGAATAAAAAATAACAGATCTTGAAAGTGACCTTTGTAATTCATGCTGCTAAATTGAGGATTAGCCTTCATTCCTTTTCTATTTCCAACACTTTTTCTTTTAGCTGCCATCGGATTTTCTAAAGAACATAAAACCAAAGTTACAGAGTTGATCTTTTCAATGAAAAGAACTCTCTTTACTAAGTTCTAGCATTATGTAAGGAGTGACTACAAGTACCTATTTGTCCTATCTGAATCTAACTGAAAAGAGTAAGCCAGAGTCTGACAAAAAGATGTGCAGTGCATTCAGTTTTTGGTGGGATAGTCTTACTGGTTGAAGCGTAACACTATTTTTAGCTATTGAAAGGTCTGCTTATTTACACTCACTTTTTATTTCATGTGAAATGTCAGAAAACATTTTCACTAAAAATGTGAGAAAAATCCTGTATTTTTTAATCAGCACCATTCAAGACTTCAGTTTTGAAAGTCTTAGGCAAGTAAGATATTACATTATTCTGTGTAATAGATTTTACAGCCTGTTAGAAATAATTAGGTACTATTACATATTTTAATGGCTAATAATCTTATTAGTAGGAAGGATTATTGGTCCTTCTTATGTTTACCCATGAACACATTCATCATTTTTAAAATCTGATAATAGGGAGGTATTTAGGCAATTTTAAAAGTGCAGTGGCTCCAGTTTATTTCTGCTACGTGTTACTTGGCCATCACAATTACAGTTTTGTTCACGTAGAATCAGGTAAAAAGAAATAACCTACATGGTAAGACCAGGCGAAACCTCATTTAAATAAACCTTCCTCACTGAAATTTAAAACTCACTATTTTTATCAGCCAAAATTTAAATTTCATGTTGCTTTTAAGCATAATGTTTTAGTCTCAACAAGATATACTTTCCTTTCTGTCCACAAAGGAGCAAAACAGGCAACACGTACAGTACTTACACTGCTCCATCAGTAGAAAGTAGTCTGTGGACCTCATTCCCTCCTTTGCAAGCACAATAATATTCTCTTCTAACCTCATCTGACAAATCTGTTATTATTGTAAAGGCATTCTAACACAAACTCTTCCTAGGACTTCTTCAGACTAGGTGCATATATATAAAATTATTGAAACATTATTTAGAGTTAGAAAAGACCTCTCAAGGCCACCTAGTCCAGCTCCCCTGCAATCACCAGGGATACCACAGTTAGATCAGGTTGCCCAGGGCCTTGTCCAGTTTTGTCTTGAAAGTCTCCAGGGACAGGACATCAACCACATCTCTGGGCAATTGTTCCAGTGTCTCACCACCCTCACCACAAAAGATTTTTTTCTTATATCTAAATCTGCCCTCCCTGAGTTTCAAACCATTCCCTCAAGTCCAATCACTACAGACTCTGCTAAAGAGTCTGTTCCTCTAGGTCCTCTTTAGATACTGAACAGCCATTAACAAGTCACCTCCCAGCCTTCTCTTCTCCAGGCTGAAGAGCCGCAGCTTTCTCAGCCTGTCCTCATAAGAGAGGTGTTCAATTCCATGGATATACCACTGTGTGAAATAGGATCTTGTAATCATCAGCTCAGTGGCTCATCTATCTGTATTCAAACTCTAGTTTGGATATAATGCTGCTGTAAATTTTTTTATTCAAACTTCCAATTAAAAATTGCAAAATTTAAGAAAAACGAAGATAGAACATGTTAGTTCCACACAAAGTAAGAAAGATAAGAAAATCAAGACTGGAGACAGAGATAACCTTGGTAACTAAAGAATCTGAAGCAGCCCAAGCAATCAACAGGAAAAATGAACAAAGCCATAGAGAAATAAAATAGGGACTAAGCAGAGAGCAGCTTAGTAACGTCAAAGCTCACTTTTCCCTGCCTGACCAATGATTGCCTGGTCAATACAGGTTCTTCAGGTGTCCTACAAGCCTGGTGAATACTTCAGCCTAATAGCTTGCTAGCTATAGATAGAGGATGAATTGTATAAACCAATAGCTATTTAGTACTTTTAAGTTATGCATGTTACATATATGTTTAGAATTTGCCCAAAAGAAACTCAGAGGGAGGCTTTAAATCCAGTCATTTACATCATTTTGGTGTCTTTTGTACATTACATTGAGTGCTATAGGTTCAAAAAAAAACTAGACAGCTTCATGTGAACATAAGGAGACAATATAGTAAGCCAAGACATCCATCTGTTAAGTACTGCTGGAGAATTCAGTGTAGGAATGTACAAGTTGCCCTTCCAAAAATCAATTCAAAGTCAGCAGAGGCAATCAATGTTGAGCATGAATCACTAAATCCTATTGATTCAATTCAACTTCATATGATAAAGTATCTTATGCTAAGACAGACACACATACTAGCCCTATCATGTTTTACTTTATATTATTTGGGTTTTGAGGTATCCCATATTTCAGCGAACCTGAGCAAAGAGCTGGTTGCAACTCTTGTCAATTAAAACCCCAGCACAGTTGGTATTGGACAAAGGACAATCGAGCAGCTCAAAAATAACTGTAAGTAAACAAGGGAACACCGGCAGTATTTTTCAGAATATCACACAAAAGCAATGTCTTAAGCAGAGCATTTAAGACGAAGATAATAAGCAGACATATACCCACCAGGTATATACCTTCTCTCCTTTCATACAACATGCATACGGTCAAGGCACTGCCACCTACTTCGTGGCAACTAACCATGACAGAGGGGGTAGTTCTGTCCTTCACAGGCTTTGTAGAAGCATGTTTGTTCCCTTTATTTCTTTTTGTGGCAGGTTAGTCCCTTCTCTAACAGATGAAACCAGAGTACGGCTAGTTTCCTAGTTTATCCATTACAAGATTTAGCCAGAGATTTGACCAGCTTGTTTTTCAAACGATAAAACATATTGTTTGTGGCTGATTCTGGTTTGGTAAGCTATTTGCAACTGACTAGCAAAGTAACTAAAATATACATTTTCCAATGCAACATAGGGGACTATGACCACAAAAATTCCTATTGAAATTCAGTGACAAATTGAAGTTAGTGCTACTTCTAGAAGTTGTTCTTACAGATCTGACTTTAAAATAAGGTACAAGAGCAATTTGCTCTAAGGACAAAGCCTCAGACTTTTCTATGAGCCCTACTGCTTCAGTCAATGAAGACAGATTTTGACATTATTTAGGGAGAGTTCTTTCATAAATATGCATTCTGTAATCTCCAATGGAAGAATAAATGCCAACAGATCAGTAAATATGTCTTTAGGCAGAATTTAAATTGCATATTTATTAGGTTTCTGGGACTCTAAAATTGATAGCTTGGAGATGTTCCAGTCTGTTATGTAAACTTATTTGTAATGCATTTTATCATGAAATAATAGAATCGTAGAATTAAGAAATGGAAGAGATCCATTAGGACATCCTGTCTATCTCTCCGCTCAGGCTCGATTATTTCTATAAATTTTACTAGTAATGTGCAGAGAAAATCAAAGTACATTCAAGTCATCCCTTCTCTAAACAGACCTGCAGCTTCTAACCATGATGTCTTTGCTTGAGATCAGAAAACATTAAAGTAATCAAAAAATATAATTAAAAAACAATTCTTATCCAAATAAAAAGAAATCTTAAAAATTCGAAGTACAGCAGCTTACAAAACATGTCTAAAACACTGCACTTCTTTATCCCTCATACTACTGTATTGACTAGTTTGTAATTTTTAATTAAGTGGGATTATACAGAAGTTCTAAGGAATAATTTGTACTGAAAACAAAAATAATAGAAAAAAATAATAATAGCTAGTAAAAAATGGACATAACCTTCCTGTACTGTCAGCCAGGTAAAAATAGTGAGGGACAGCATGGAGTAGGACTACTGACTTCCTCATTTATTTTTACTTTGTATGTAATTATTCAGAGCTTCAAATCTTAGTCAATGCTGATGATTTTTAATTATATTTCTAATACCACTGATTAAGAACTCACGCACTTGGAAAGTACTACCTAATGATTGACTTCTATTTTCATTTTATTCTATTTAATGTTTTGGGTTTTTTTTTCATGGTATAGGATGCCATTTTTTCTAGCTCTTCAGACAATATAATTCTTTGCAACAGAGTAAGAAAAATCAGGATGCTTCTAACATTTATCTATAAAAATCAAAAAGGGAGAGAGACAATTTATTTGGATGTACTTGGCAGTTCAAGCTGAATAATATAAATAATGCAAATTTTTTTCAGATTATAAATAAATAGAGAAAGGATTATATTTTAAAATAAGTTAAAATATTTACATGTTTAATCCTTATATGATAAAACTTTGGTTTTCCTTTAAATCTCATCCAGGAGATGAACTTTGACTAAAAAATATCCACTAGTGACATAACTTTTACTATAAAATATGTAACTGAAATTTAAGACTCTTTCACTGCCACTGACTTTGATGTTCTGTATAGTTTGTGGTACTTTGAAATTCAGAATGAGAATAACTGTAATGACAACTTTATAGACAATTAAAACAAATAACATTCAAATTAATAAAAAGTGGTTGGTTTGTTAGTTTGTTTCAGAATGGAGTAGCTCTCATTAATGGGGAAATGGAAATTTTAAGCAACAGTATCCACAGAACAGACTCTGAGCGGATCAGCTCCACAGACAGATAAGTGTTACGTACAGATTCAAGTATAGTTAAACTTATAATTTTGATTACTTACATTCTTTATTTCCTGTTGTAAAAACAAAAGCATACTTAAGTGCATATAAACTGTGAGATCTTCTGCTTGAATTTTTTAGACTGCCTAAGAAGAGAGTAGTACAAAACGTTCATAAAAAGATTTATGACCACAAAGTCTATACTAAGACAACTGTAGGAATATCCCCAAGAACCCTCTCATAAGCTTCACTGTCCATAGAAAAATGTAAAAAAATAAGGCTTGTCAGGACTTCCCTTGGTCTACAGGAAGCCACAGTGAACAGACAATTCCTTGCCTACTTGGCAGCCCAAGTTGTTTCTAGAAATCCTGGAGGGCTTCTGAGTTCATGGGCTAAGCTTAGTTTTCATGACATAAGTGGATTAACTTCTGCATCAGTTGTATATGTTTAATTCAGTCCAAACTGTAAACATTCATAAGATGCTGAATAAATCCTCTTTATCCCACTCTGACTGTCACGTTATCACAATCAAAATTTCAAGAATTCATATGCTAGCTGGTATAGTACTCTATATTAAAGTCATTAGTATGACTTCATTTATCCATCCCACAAGGTTCAGAGGTGGTCTGATGCCCAGTGTGAACTGATCTATTCTAATATGGATATATGTTGCAGGATGAAGTTTAATCCCAGAGCTAGAAATAGGAAGCCAAGCTTTTAGTATTTTTTCTATTTTCATCCTTTTCTGCCAGCTTCCTGCCTATTAGTGATTCTGCAGAGAATACCACCTACGCGCTAGGATTTTGTTTCCTACTGTAGATAAAATGGATTGTTCTTTTTATTAATCATCCTTCTTGCTACATTCCAGACTGGATATTTCCACATTCCTTCCCCATCGCCCCCCCCCCAATAATAATAATAATAATTTACATAGATAGATAGATAGATCTAGATATATTTCATCCTTATAGATCTTGTCTAGTGTATTTTCATGCTCTCAGACAACAATGTGTGTGCACAAGCACAATGATACACACAAAACCCATGCTACACACAACCATCCTTCTTGGTATGGCTTGATGGGAAAGCTGGTGAAGCTATGAAGAGCTGAAGAATGCCGAATAAAAAGTGAAGGGACTTCATCAAAAATCTGAGAGCTAACTATGCCTTCCAAAATGAAGAATAATCATAAAGAGCAGCAGTAAAAGATGCAGGATAGCAGGGAACAGAATTTATTTGTTTCCTATATGCTGTATGCAAGAGAGTTTTAATTTATTTGAGGCTTAGTTCCTTAGTCAAACAAACTGGCACTTAGCCTGCTGCACCGTAGCCAGCTCTTACTGCACATTATTAGTATCCACTGCTCTTTAGTGGAAGTATGCAACACAAATTTGAGCTAAGTCGGGATTTTAGGATTTACGCTAAGTATGAGTGAAAGCAAAACGAATACTATAATGACTCAGTAGGCTCAAGCTCAGTATTTTGCCTTGATGGTTCTCCAGTTCTTGAAAGCACCAGAGAAACTGGAGAAATATTAACTGCAGTGCTATTCTTTAAAAACAGACGAAAATCCTTCAATTAGCTCTAAGTGATCTGTGGATCAGGGAAATTCCATATGTAAAATTCTGTATATTCTGTATTGATTCTCAGAGGTGATATCCATATGATATCCATATTAAATCCAGAACGGTTGCAAGATCAACTGTCAAAGAACAGACCAAGCTTCTGCTAACAAGATTAGCCTCCATGGTTAAGTGGCTACATGCTCTCTGCTGACTTCACTCTTCTTCCCCAAGCCAGGAGACTGTTTCATACAGTACTAGTCAGCACATCCTAGAGCCACAAGACTTGTTCTAACAGCTTCGTGGCATACTATCACATGTAAGTACTCAGGTTATTTCCTTAAGACTGCTGAACTTCCATAGAATTATGGAAATAAAGAATATTCTGAGTTGGAAGAGGCCCATGAGGACCATTAAGTCCAGCTTCTGGTCCACACAGGACCATCCAAAAAATCAAACCATATTTCTGAGAGCATCGTTCACATACATTCTCCACCTCTGCATTCAAAATATTTTTAAAATAGAAACATACAAAAAATTGAACTAATGGGGTTTACTGTTGCTTTTGTTGCTGTTAACTTATTAAACACCTTTGTACTCTCCTTTTAACTCCCTTCTTTGTTAATGAGTAATTTAACAGAATATTTGAACAATAAAACCTTCAGATCCTACTCTATTCTTACTGAAATCAATGCCAGAACTTTCCTCCTCTTCCTGAAACCCTTATTTCTCACATCAGCATTAAGAGTCCCTTTCCATAGAGAAATGACAGCTAATGAATTGTAACTTGCAGTTCTCTATTTATTTATTACCCATTAGGCTTTCTTTTATTATCGTATTTAAATACATACAAAGACCCTATGCAGAGACTACATCATTAAAATATATCTGAAAGGCCACAATTACAGTCACAAAAATAGTACACAGGTGTACTAGAGAAGTGCATAAATTAGAAGAACATTCACAGGCACAAGAGCTTTATTGATCGAATTATGTATTCCTTTAAAATCAACTCTGAACTGTTTTGTATTATTGATTATTGTATTATTTAAGCAGTAATTAAAATAGGAATTTAATTTGAAAAAGAAAATCTTTTGCCTGAGGAAAGGAAGCCCAATTAAAATGTTAACACAAAAAAAAAAAAAAACATCAGTTATACATCAAATACTGGTTTGGACTAGTTTTCTACAGGAGCTCACTAAAAGCATGATTAATCTTTCTAAGCCAAAAACCAAAAATTCAGATTCTTGATAACTCGTGTTTTGCATCTTCCTACTACCTACTCCTTCCTGAATTAAAATTATTCCATCTTATGACTGAGAAACTTTTTCAATCCTTACTGATGATATCAGAACTGAACTTACTGAATGCTCTTCAACACCGTTGGGCAAAAGTATATTGTGCTCCTGGTCTTCCTTCTTTCAGCTTCAATCCTTTAGTCTTACATTTCATATCTCAGACAAAAGATGCATGTATTTTCATATTGCACACCATTCTTTCCAGTTTCTCACATATCCCATTTTATAACTTGGAAAATTTTGATCAGTTTCTGTCAGTACTTTCAGATTCTAGTAGTCCTTAATTACATAAGAAATCTGACATTTTTTTAATAGCCAAAATATGTCAGTGTTTCAAGATGTACAAGAGAAATGAAGAGGATTCAATTCCAAAGCACATTTATACAGTAATTTTAGAAAGCCACTGTCATTTTCTGATCAGACAGTCCTCTAGGAATTTAGTTTCATTTATCATAGAATGGCCTGGGTTGAAAAGGACCACAGTGATTATCAAGTTTCAAGCCCCTGCTATATGCAGGGTTACCAACCGCTAGGCCAGGCTGCCCAGAGCCACATCCAGCCTGGTCTTGAATGCCTCCAGGGATGGAGCATACATAACCTCCTTGGGCAACCTGTTCCAGTGCATCACCACCCTCTGTGTGAAAAACTTCCTCCTAATATCTAACCTAACCCCCCCCCCCCCTCAGTTTAAAACCATTCCCCATTTATGTTCCTGAAAACTTTGCTTCTCATCACTACCACCACTCTCCACAATTACTGATAGCTTACTAATCCAATTAAAATAGGAGATCACCTGCACAAGCATTTACTGTTCATGAAATATTTTCCTCTTTAACTTCTCTCTTCCTTGAGCAAGTCAAGCAAATTCAGATCAGACTGTGCTGTCTTCTTCTACATGATGATGTGATAGGGAATTGATAATATCTAGCTACTCTAAAAATTTATGCGTATATAAGGAACTTATACCAAGCTAACTTAGTGATTTATAAGACTCATGAGTGAGACCAACATGTAATTCTTTATATCACACTTATGATATATAACAAAGCTTAATTGATGTCCTGGAGAAGTTGCCTTCAACCTTATCTGTTCAGAACTAAGATTTATTAGCACCAACATCACATCTAGACCAAAGGAGCACAAATAAATGAATAAATAAATGAACAAATAAATAAACAAATAAATAGTTGAAAGTTACAGAAAATAATCTTATTTGGAGCTATATTCAGTATTATGACTTTTACTCATTTTCCTATATTCTCTTCCTAAGCTGAAATTATTTCGGAGGATCATCTCAAGTGATTGAAACATGCTAGCAACTTCTACAGACAGAAGTCATGCCACTAACTGTCTTGAATTATTCTCTGCGCACTTTCATCATGCATAGATTTTATTAGAAGGCCGAGTCTTAGTACAAATAACTCAGTTATTCAAGGGCTACAAAAAATCCTACCCACTTACGAAAAGTTAAAAATTATTATGCTGTCAAAAACTTGGCTTTATTAATATAATCAGTCCTCACATCTATCAACCTGACGAAACATGCTGATGTCTTCGGTACTTGTCTAAAACCAGTGCATGGTACATTATTCCTGCTTTTGCAAGTTCCCTATTACTTTCGTGTACCACATAAAAGCAATATTGGTTGTCACTGGTATGTAAATTACATCCCTTGAGTCCTTTTCATATTTTTAGAAATTGTAATAGAGTTCAAAGAGTTCTGCTTCAAGTGCTCATATCTGTAACTTTTGATTTCTATTTGTTTCTTATTTACACACTCATTTACAACCAGCAGAACAAAATGAAGTTAACAGGGGACATGCATTGTGTATTATTTTAGGGTTATTTCTAGGTTTACCAGTCACTTATTTTGGGTCATCTTCCATTTTATTCTTGTGGGAGTTGGAAGCAATTACATGGTTATTAGCAACAGATTTCAATAACATTCATATCAATAGCAGTTTTGTGTACAATTAGTTTCATGAAACTTCCCATGCCTGGCATTATTACAAAGTGAGTAGTGATGTGTAATTACAGTTTAAAGAATCTAAAAATAGTTAATGAGGTTCTGTTCTTCTACTGTATGGAATTTAAGAGGAGAAAACCTATCACATAAGGGACTAAATCCTGTGCTTATTTTCAAAGACACAGCTGATTGCAGGGCACTACAGTGAACGTGGAGGAACGGGTTATACTTCTTAGGAAAGTTTCATCCCATCTGGTGTACTGTAGCCAAGTCTGGGGCCCCCACACAGAAAAGATGTGGAGCTTTTAGAGAGGTTCCAGAGGAGGGCCACAAAGATGATTAGAGGGCTGGAACATCTCTCCAATGAAGACAGGTTGACAGAGCTGGGATTATTCAGTCAGGAGAAGAGAAGGCTATGGGGAGATTTAATAATGGCCTTCCAATATTTAAAGGGAATCTTGTTTCTTAACATGGAGGAAATTAACTTTTTACACTGGGAGACAGTGATACGACAAGGAGGAATGACTTTGAACTAAAGGAGGGAAGATTTGTATTAGATGCCAGGGGGAAGGTTTTCACTGAGAAAATGGTAAAGTGCAGGAACAAGTTGCACAGAAAAGTTGTGGACAGCTCAACCCTGGAGGCCTTTAAGGACAGGCTGGCTGGGGCTTTGGGCAATCTAATCTAGTATTTGGTCTGGCAGCCAGCAACCCTGCCTTTGCAGAGGGTTTGGAACCTGATAATCCTTGAGTTCCCTTCCGACCCAAGCTATTCTATGATTCTGTGAAAAGATGAGAAAATTTAAAACATTTGAGAGGAACCAATCAATAGGAAGTAATAGGAAAGCATAGGCAGGAAGACAAGTTAGGCACAAAAGGTTTCTCTCCTTGTCTAGGTACTAGGATACATCTTTATATTCATGATCTGGATTGAAAGCTCTTCTTCACAGGTTGTTTTCTCTTTAAGAGAACATGTACAAATGAAAAACATGGTGAATCATAATTAGTTGAAATTTCATGAGGCAAACAGCAGATCTTGACTTGATTTTCCTCAGAGTACTCTAAAGTGTCACTCACTAGTTCACTTCCCAAAAATAGTCATGCACAGAATGGTTTAAATGATGAAAATACGTTCCTTCCATTGAAGCTGGGTCATAGCATAAGAAAGAACTCTAATCATAGAGATAGGAAAAAAAAAAGCAAAATGTGTTAGGATTGTATAATCAAGGCACTGATGTAGGAAGGAATATTTTTCATGTTGCATTGCAAAGCTGAATAAAATTCAGAGATACACAAAGGCTAGACTATAAGTCCAAATAGGGGAAATTAATCTTTCCTAGGGACTTGGGTACTTCTTACTCAATCTCTGAATGAGAGACTGGAATTTAGTGAGAAATTAGTACCTCCAGTTTATGCAACTACTGAAATATGAGCTTTTTAGAATTGTTTTTATCTTTCTACCCCTCACCAAAATAAAGCCCTTACACTGCACTGCCATTGGTACTGGATATTTAATTCTCCAGTTCAGCAAGCTTCTGCAGTTTCATAGGCTTATCAAAGTAAACGGTTGCTATTTATATGTCATACCTTCAAAAAAATTACTGAAAACTTCAAGAATTAGAAGTAGCTTAAGCTACAATTACAGAACACATGGGATGAGGATTTTATAATGACTAACAAAGGGCATTTGGCTGTAGTCACTCAATCATGTAAGTACTGCCGAGATGTACAAGAACAACCCATTTGCAAAGACATTACTTGCAATTTCTTTCCATGCTGACTCAGCAATATCATCACCACAAAATATAGATAGATAACGAGTGAATAAAGCATAATCCACTAGTGCTAAATCAGTAATAATTAGGAAAGAATGAACTATTGCTTATTATAAAAAGATATGCAATTTATGAGATATTATAAATACACCCCTGATAATTGGATAAAGATCCCCAAACATGTATAGGAGCAATGCAAATGAAAATATTCCTAACGTTGCTTTCTATAGCTACTACAGTGTATATTTCACATGCTTTCCTTTATATCCTTTGCAGTGAGCAAGACAAGCTGTGCTTGGATTTCTCATACTGAAAAGCACTTTTAACTTTACCTACAGCATTATTCTCTTCAAAGAGCAGATTTAGAATTACAAACTTGGAAAACGGAATCACTGCCCTTGGTGGTTAAAATTAACTTTTATGTACAAACTAAATGAAGATAACTCAGAATCACTTATGAGAAAAATTGGTTTCAGGTGCCAGTAGCACATAACCAAAGCACACTGTATCAGCTAGATATTTTCAAAGCAACACAGTCGTTTGGTTATAGGCAGTCAAGTTTCTTGACTTTCATTTGAATATTTAAATAAAGTAGGAGTATAAGACTGCATTTGAAGACTGCTTATTCATTTATTTTACAGAAATTATTTATCTGCTCTTGTTTCAATGCTGAAATATCTTGAAATTGCACATTAAACTATGACTAGCCTTTACAAAACATTCTCTCTTTTTTTCTGAGTGGAGCATACTGTGTGGCATCGTTTTTTTCCATACCACTCTATTTTGAATTTATTAAGAAATACATAATTATCTTCCTATCTCCATCTTACCTACAAAGATGTCATGCCTGTTTTGTTAAACCAAAAAATTCTGCCCATATAGGTACTGAAAAATCCCATGAAAAATGTACATCTGGAGTGATTAAACAAGAGTGGAGTTCACAGCTCCAGTTCACATGGGTGGCAACAGGATGTCATAATTGAGAGTAGTGAAGGACATAACAAGGCATTGGTATCTTAATGCATGTTTTTTTTGTTTGTTTGTTTTTCCCCATTTATAAAGAAAATTCGAATCTAAATGGAGGATGTCACTAAGAAAACATATAGTTGGTTTTTCTAGTGTGAAAGCAAAAGTAAAGAGAAACTGATGAGAACAAGCAAATGGCCTCCACAGTTTTACTACCAAGGGATATGTGATGTGTATATGTATACACACAGAGACATACATATACACACACACACACACACACACACGTCTAGAAGGGCTGTTCTGAAAGTAATGCCACCTTTCTTATTATATTGGGCTGTGACACCACAGGAGGATGTTGGCAGTTTGGCAGTAGAGACTGAACATTCCCACCAGTATTCCATTCCATTTTGATGGCAGTACAGAGACGTCTGACAAAACGGCGTCTCAGGTGGAAGTGCATATGAAGTGCATACGAAGTAAAACCCACTGATATTCATTGATGCTTGCTGAATGTATGTAGACCAAACAGTGGATGTGGGCACAGTGAGTGGGAGGAGGTGCATTTCAGCAGTGGTTACAGTGACAGTGAATCATCCTATCTTGTGTAGATTTTGATAGGTGCAATGTGGATACTTTTGTTCATCATTAGTAAAAATGCACAGCTAATAGTAGCTACTCTGCAAAAAAAATAGTAGCTGAGAATTTGCTCCATCAAATACTGTTATCGTGCCCTTTGTATATGTGGCAGAATCGACAGAAATGAATAAGAGACATTACTCTTGGAATAAATGGTGTAAATGTATATTACCAAAAGCCAAGAACTTTAAGAATCAACTATTAGAAATAAATTTAAGTTCAACAGCATGCATAAATAGTTAAAAGTTATGATAAACGTTTGTCAGTGAAGAAGTAGTTTAAAAATGGATATGAGTTAACTTTCAGATTTTGGCATGTGGCAATTTTCCCAAGCAGAGAGAGCCTCATGATTCACAAGGTCAATGACTCTATGAATCAGGATCTATATCAGCACAGACTCTAAGTGTGCTATGACTAAGCAGTCGGGACAACCAGCACTAGACGGGATTAAATCAAGGATCAGAAGAAACAAATTTTAGAGATATCCTTTTTGTCAAATAAATTGCTACAAAGCAACTCCAAGCAAAAAAATGTGTGGCACAATGTGTTACAATTACCGGGCTCTGCTGTTTACTACATGTTGCCTGCCATTGTTCAGTAGAGAGCTTTACACTTAGAGGACAATAAAGGAAATGAGGCTCAACATTCGGAGTCTTCTTTTTCAAAAGGAGGGAAAATTGAGATCTCAGCATCTCAGGAAAAAAAAAAATCATAATGGTAAAAGTACGTTTTATTTCTGTGCTCTACATATGGTATATACAACTTAGAAAAGAAAAATCCATTAGGTTTTCCCCTTCACTGCTTATGAGAGTCGAAGGATTAACTGGACAAATGAAGAAATAGAACTAGAAATCTAGAAAAAGTCCTTTGAAAAGACACGCAATTTGCAGCTGAATAAAAGACTTCATAGAATGTTATGCAAAAGCCCTTTTGGGTTTATGGTCCATCAACATAAATCCCTTCTCAAGACAGGGTTCAAGAAGGCCAATCAAATATACAGCAGTGGGAGGAAAGGGAGAAAAAAATTGGATAGCAGTATTGCAAGAGAACAGATATGAGAAATTGGAAGTTATACATCAACAATTCTTATCTGATATATATGTATATATTTTATATATATATATATATTAAAGCTTTCATAGAAAGTGTCAGTACTCAGGTATAAATTCAGTGTATTTTTATCTGAGAAGCCACTATAAATTGCTTCAGATAACACAATGAACTAGGACAATAAAAATCTCGATATCCATATAAATTTCAGCCAAGATATACAGAAACATCTTTCTGACACATTTTTATGATATGCTCACTGTGCCAGCGAAGGCCACTTTGTCTTCACTGCATTTTCTGCCACTCTTAAAAAAAAAAAAAAAAAGGGGGGGGGGGAGGGAATATCTTCACTCAGATGATCACAATAATCCAGTTTTATAAAATGACTGATTGAAGAAATAGTTGCAGAAAAAAAGCTGGAGAAGATTTTTTGCACAACTTCATCACCAAAACTAACAGGCTGCTTCCAAAGTAGTTCAGACACAGAAAGCCACTAACATACTGTGGCATAAAAACCAAGTTCTGACAAATTCATTCTAATTGCACATAGACTGGAATGCAAATACCACAACAGGAAAATATATATGGGAATGAAGCTAGATCACATTTTATGTAACAGAACTACAGCTCCAAACTAACAACAACAACAAAAAATATTGAATTGAGTGAATAACTTTTGTCAAAAAGGTGAGTCCATGAAAGTCTCTTCTCACGTAACTGAGGATTATTTTGTTTAATTTTATCATTTCAAAGTGAAATATTCAGTATTTTTTTTTACTCAATACATTCTTCAGAAACCAATTCTTACATGCCATGTAGTGTTGTAATGGGATTCTTCAAATAAAAAACAAACAAAGCATTTTGGAAAAAAGTCACTTTTCCAACCACCTCGACCACATGGAAAATAACTGTAGTTGATCTCCCCTACATTCATTCTAACAAATAAGAAATTCAATCACTTTTACAAGTGGGGAAAAGATCAGAAATGCATACTTATTTACTCAAGAAAGCAGTGTCCTCTACAGTACTCTAGCAACATATATCTTTATAATTGCAAAGACCATTCTCTTTGCGTATTTATGCTGTGCCTAATGCAGTTGTCAACGGTTTACAGGCTGGTTCAGCCTGGTTTTGTGACTTGTGGGGCCAAATTTCATGAAGGGATTTCATGAATCCGTGCTTCCAGAAAAGGAAAACAGGGAACCCCAAAATAATTAAAAAGACTTTATATCTGTTCCCCCAGAGCAGAAATGGTAACAGCACAGCGAACAGTCTTCTGGGGAACGTAGTTCTTCTCTTCAGGGACAGGTACCCAGAACTGGAGCATTAATACTTTAACTCCCAGTGCACTGCTATGATGTGGAATATCAATAATCAAAAATCAGAAAACCATGACAGCAATAAAGTTCCTAAGCTGTCAGTATAGCATATTTAATAGCAATAGAAACATACTGGTTATTTTTCAGAGAAGAATCAGGGTAGACATTCCCTCAAAGTCAAGCCAGGTAGTGATCATGCTTCCTACTGAGAATATCTGCTATGCCACTAGTGAAGTGCTGTTGCAAGATCACAGTCTACCCTCACATTAGGGGAATCTTTGAAAGTATAGTAAACAGGTAATGAATGACTCAACACTTTTCCAGGATGACAAATGCAAAAATACTTTGTTAACCTGGAAAAGACCTGAGATAAATGAGAACATTATGGCAACTTGTGCACGCATATACATACACATACATATATGTGCACGTGTAAGTATGCCTACCTATTATCCTTTATCTGAAAGTATGAGAAGTATTCAAATTCTTGTAGGCCCATCTCTCACCCAAACCCCAAACTGTAAACTCACTGAAACTATAGTTCCAGATAGTGTGTCACCCACTATATCCTGCTAAACCTCTGCCATGAGTGGAATGAAAGGTTAAATGACAAATAGAAATGTATGAAAAAGATTACTCTGCAGATACTATTGTAGCCAAAATTATATTTAAAAAGGAACACAGAAGTTTTACTGTTATCTTAAAGGAAAAGAGCAAAGTTCTTAGGCCCAAGGTACTTTTGTCATATCTCTATGCTTCACAGTTTAAATACATTTCTCTTTAGATTCTCAGCCTAAATTTGTTTACTGTGAAAAATCGACTATAACATTTAACATTTGGGAGTTACGGTTGGAATGCAATGCAGCATTTCAGCTCTGCTCTCCAAATCACAGATCATATGGCAGACATATGGTCAGGCAAACAACACATTACTGTCCTCTTTTCTGGGCTGAAGGGTGTTATCATGGAACACTTCTGAACAGATGGAGAAAAGACAGCTACACCATTCACAAAGGTAGATGTCATCAAAAGAAAGAAAAAAAAAAATCAAAATATAGTCTCAAAAAGGATCTGTGCTTTAGATAAAAGTACATCCTTCTACTGGGACAAATACTAGTAGTACCCTAGTATCAAGAAATGTCCCGGAGATCCTGTAGATGGCTACAACTACATTTGAAATTTCAGTACAGTACTAGAAAGATCTCTTTCTCAGGTGTATCAGGAAATACAGGAATGGAATAGTTTAGTTGTCAAACCCAGGAACAGTCAGAATGTATCTCTAGGAAGGCATAGAGACTGTGCTCTTCTCTCCAAGCAGAAGACTATCATAAATAGCTTGGCTGTTAAGTGCTGCTGTTATACACTATCACATATGACAATTGAGCCCTATTGATTTACCATCAATTCCTTTATTTTCAGCTCAGCTGAGACACAGAAATTGCTGACAGATTGTGGATTTGCCGGTGTTTGTTGATGGCGGAATTCCTTAATCCACTTTACCGTGTGGCCTAAAACTGTATTAGGTAAATTGACTTTGACAAACAAGCTTGTAGCTTGCCATAAGTCTGAAATCTCCTCTTGAAACATGCTTCTCTGTTAATCATCCCTACTGCTGGCAATCAGATTTTTGCTAAGATGGAGGACACTATAACATGAATAAGGCAGATGCAGAAAGTCATTATTTTTTGTAAGCACCACTTTTTTCCCCCATTTGTACCTTCCTTTTTCTGTATTTAGCTGAACTCTTCTCTACAGGATTGAAGCTGAGGGATGAAAGAATAGGCTGACTGGGAGGAAAAAGCCATGCTGCAGGAAGCTGGAAGTAGAAGAAGTTACTGCTGCTCAAGTACTAGCATAAGGAAAGCATTGCCACAAGATATAGCTCATGCACCTGGATCAGATGGTAATCAGAAACAAAATGCAAAACATTAAAGAATACCAAACTAGTGACAAGTAAATCAGAATTATCTGATAAAGTACATAACCATGATGACTGCAGTTATTCTCGTGTACAACTTGAACTTATCTTTTGTCTACATCCATTTTAGAGGCACAATATCACATTTTGCTTTAACAAAGAAGTAAGGCATGGTTACTCCGCCATACTTCAGTATACAAAGTCATAATCCGTATTTTTGGGGTTGTCTGACCTCCCAAGGAAACCTTTATTAGCCTTTATTTATATTACAAATTATATTTTGCTACAAAAGAAAACAAACTGAGTAAATTAATTTTGCCTCTGAAGTAGGCAATGACACATAAGGAGTGTGGGCACTTAACATTTCTAAAATGTGAAGTATTTACAAATATTATGTTCAAGTACATTCAAAGTCCCACCTGCTTGAAACATAGAATCGCAGTTTTCTCTGTTTCAATCTCTTGTGAGAATAACATTTTGTGCAACTTCAGTATTATATGTAATGTACAGTGCAGTAAAGAAATCTGCTGATGGATCTTTAGTCTCAGTATTAGACTAATATGTGAAGCTGCAACCTGATGTGATTAAACAAGACCTATAGTAACTACAATGGCTGTTGTGAAAATAATGCTTCTTATTTTATTATGTTGGCCCACAGCGTCAGAGGCGGATGTTGGTTGTGTAGCAATAGAGTTTGAAGCTTCCCGCCAAAGTTCCATTATGCTTATTGTCATGTGATGGAAGCAGAGGGGCAGTCTGACAAAATGGCATCTAACATGGAAGTGTGTGTGAAGCAAAAGTGTGGAACTGACTTGCTCTGTGAGGAAAATAAATGTACCCAGTGACATTCATTGATGCTTGCTGAATGTTTATGGAGACCAAACTGTGGATGTGAGCTCAGTGAGGTGGTGGGTGGCACGTTTCAGCAGTGGCTACAGTGACAGTGGGTCACTGTACAGATATTTATGAGTGCAGTGTGCAGGCTCTTTCTGATCGCTTGCAAAAATGCACAGCTAAAGGTGTTGACTATGTTGAAAAACAGTGTTTTGTAGCTGAGAATTTGCTCTACCAAATAGGTGTGGGTTTTTTTGTACTCTTACATCTGTTGTCGTTTCCATGGAAATAAATAGAAGTTATTACTTTTGGAGCAACCTACATGAAATCTAGCTACTGAAATATCAATTCATTAAACACTATAAGACACATTTAATAAATTTGGTTCCAATCTTCACTTGGTTTACACAGTTCACTCTCTGCCTTGTAAGTAATTGACTGAAAGGTGAAAATTTGCCCTATTTAAGACACTGGCAGAGCTCCCACTGATTGCAATGCAGCTATGCAAGAACTAAACATATGCACAAACCTGTGCTGGGTTAGCATCTCAAATCTCAGAATACTCTGTAGTGTATGCAATTTCCATAGCCTCTGTTTTCATAGAGAACAAAATGTGAAATTCATTACAGCCACTCAAAAAATTTCTCCTGATGTTCACAAAAGATGAAATTTTTGGCCCAAAGATCTCTCAAGTCATGTCTAAAACCTTTATTAACCAATGACAGGAAGCAGGCAGTAGTTTGCTCTAGTCCCAAAGTCTGTGTATCATAACAGATATGCAAAGGATAGTTACTTCTGTAGAAGTAAGTGAGACTCATCTGATCTTAGCAGTACAGACTCAGTGGAGAGAAATAGCCATTTCTCAGTGAAAGTCATTCATCCTAAGATAGGCATTCAAATAACTGCCACTTTGTCCATCTGCTGTTCTATACATCCTTGATGCAGTCACATTCACTGCAAAACAGCAGAACAGGCACTGTGACACAGCTTATCTATTCAGGCAAATATCTTCAGAAACTTTTGTTTATGATCTGGGATACATGCCCAGGTTTCTCACTTCAGCATTCTCCAGTGCTTCTCTACAGAGTCAAAAGTTGAACCCTGCCTTGTAATCAGACATAGGCAGTCATGGACATTTCACTTAATGTACGCCAGTTAACTTAAATATCTTACCATAGATTCCAAAATTGAAAAGGAAAGAAAAGACAACAAACAAGTAGAAAATAAACACCTTTCCTTTTCCATGTCTCAGCTACTCTTGTTTTCACTGTACATTAAATCCAGACCGTCACTGCTACATTGGTGAGGCAAAAGTGTAGCAGCCGGCTGGTGCCAGTGCACAGTCCCTTCTTTGTTTCTTCATGCCTCTTACTCTTTTCCTCTACTGCTACTTGCTTTTTATGCCCTTCCCCCCCCACCCCATGAATTCCTCTATAGGCTGCAGTCCCTTCAGTGCTGTCCCTTTTCCAATACATATTGCCTACAAGCCACATTCTGCTTGAGAATGTCCTGTACAGATATGGCTTATCCACAGGGATATCCCAGCTTTGGCATGGTGCACTTTGGGACATACATCTCTGGCATGGAGTAAGCCCTTCCAAACAGGAACCTCCAGCTGTGTCTCCAGCAATGTCCCCCTCTTTGTATCCTTTTTTTTTTCCTTCTCTCTCCAAACATTTCTTCAGGTCTCGTTATTATATCTTTCCTTCTATATGCCCTCAGGTCTGTTCCTCTGTCTCCTGTCCCAAGCAGTTATTACCCTTAGACACATTTGAGTATCTCCTTGCTCTGACTGGAGGAAGTTAGGGGCTGCTTTCACTCATTTCATACTGGAACCAACTGTGACTGACACGGGGCAGATCGTACCCTTTATTCCCTGCCCTGGGTACTCTGAGAACCTCATTACTGAAATAGTGCTATTTATACCCCTAAACATTTCACCCTTCACCTCCATGAAACAGATTATTAAATAACTGTTTGAGTACACATGAATTGGGAACTCTATTTTACTACCATCGTAATCTTAATGCAGACACATTATAAACTCTTCCCCTCCTGTTAGTTGATAGGCATTGACGTTAGCACTATGAGTAAACATGTACAGAGCTCCACTCATCCCCTGGTGAACAGTTTCACTCTGTCAAAGCCTGCCACATTTACCCCTCACCTTTGCATATCAGGCTTTAAGAAGTTTTGTTCCCTACCTCCGCAGGAGCAAGAAAGTTAAAGTACAGGAAAAATCCATTACAGTCTTCATCCTATTGTCTCTGAAATCTAGATAATTGGGTTTGACACCATAATAATCTCTTGTTACAGAGCTCAGGCCTTTGGCGCTATACAGGGAGGTTACAGCAGTATGAATATTTGTCTAAAAAAGGTACATGCTTTGTTCTTTCACAGAGGTGTGATTTTCTGCTGCCCACAGCAGGGGGTTCTGGTCATTTCTCATATCCCCATCCCTCTACCAACTGATTCCAAAGCCTTGCTCCCTCGTGCAAAGTTTACAAATGGTGTATGCTCCAAATTATCCAGAGCAATGTCAGGAGCCATCAGATGCGTTCTGATGTCTTCCAGCTGCGACCGTGCAAGGACATCTCCCTGGGGCAGCACTGTATGTCCTACATTCATCTCTTTTTGAGAAAACAACCTCTGAGCATTCACGCTTCAGAAGCTGGACTCCTTCGCTGGGTCGGGGGCATCCTGAACCCTGCTGGGAGAAACCCAGCCCGAACCCTGCCCGCCAGGCAGCTCCCTGCCTGCCCCCTGCCCGATAGGGCAACCCGGGGGTCCCTCCCGATAGGGGAACCCACTGCGGCGTAACCCTGACCGACCCGAGCGCTGCAGCAGGACTCACCCCTTCTCTTCGCAATCGCTTTCCCACGCTGCCGGCTACTCCTCGGCTCCGCGCACCTTCATCCACACGCAGGAGCCCCCAGCACCAGAACTACATCTCTCTCCAGAATCTCTCTGCCACCTCAGCTCCAACTAAGCCAAGTTGTGCCCGGTCCTTTTTCCCCGGATTCTTTTTGTGGGATCACCCCGCGCACGGAACGCCCCACTCCTCGCATCCTCACGCCCACCGCGTGCTCCTCCAACGGCCGGCACGCGGCAGAGATCGCCCTTTGTTAAACACCCGCACGAGACGCTGCACGCTCCTTGCAGAGGCGCGGCGCTCGCTTTCCGCCGCTTTAGAGCCCTGCAACCCCAGCCTCGTGTCTGGGCTGCCGCCCACAGCTCTCCTCTCTGCTCCCGTGCTCGCTCGGGGTGAGGGCAGCGCATGCAAGCGCGAGAGCCTGTGGCTGCTCCCACTGCGTGCTCTGGCCTATGGCGCTGCAGGGCTTCTTAGTGCTTCTCAGCGCAGCTTGGATATTCCACCTACCAAACAGGCAAGTGTATCCGTTTATTTTTTAACAATTATTTAAAAGTATCTACTATTATTATTTTTTTTTATTCCTAGCAGTCAGTCATTCCCGGAATGTTTTGAAGTGTGGTTGCTGGCAGTTACACATTGTTAAAGTTTCACAGTCACTTTGCAATCAAAAGCGAAAGGTTTGCTGAACAGTGACTTACCCAGAAACACGTATCCACATCTCCCGCTGGTAATCTAGGAGAAAAGATAGCAGCTAAATATTTGATCTGAAGTTATTTTCTTCCCATTTTAATCCCCCCGACTGGCTGCTGCTCAGGTTTATCTCAATGCAGAGAGCAAAGAGAAACAGAGAAACCTCTCTCTGCCTCCTTGGGAAGCTGAAAGAGGCAGCGCTGCAGAGGGTTAGAGAAGAAAAGGAGAAAATGAAACCTTGGTAGTTTTTGAAGTAGAATCCCAGTGAAGATGCAGTGTCTTTGGAAACAGTTGTTCACAGCTTAAGGAGCTGAAAAGTGTACTATTACCTGTGCAGAGAGCTGGGGCCGGTACCCCAAGGTGTTCAGTTCAAATGAATGCAGGTGAATGGTCATAAAACTTGCATGTCTATGTTTTCCTTTTAAATCAGCAATGATATTGATCAACCTGTGCATTGCCTTCCCTCGCTGAAAATACACGTAATTCGCAGGGCAGGTTGGTGGAAAACGTCTTTAAGAAGGTGACTGTGAAACATTTTACCTCCTTCTCCTCTGATACTCAGTTATCAATAATGTCATAAGCTACCTGCTTTGTTCTCAGAAATAAAAACATGTTTTTCACTAGTGTTTCACCTGATGTGATCTGAGAGTGTCACATGTAAAACCTGCTCCCAGAATAAGGTCATAGTGTCCTATCAAATAAGTCGCATACCTGTGCAAGACAGGTTGTTGTTGGTTTTTATTTTATTTATTTATTTTTGTCTATTTTTTTGGTCATTTCAAATGCAACTCTTCAGCAACCTTTGCCCAAGCATGCAGAAAAGAGGGAAGTGCTTCTTTTAATGGTTTCTCCTGTTGCCAAGCACTTAAAAATAAGAATGAAAAAAAAAAATAGACTGAAAAGAAACTCTGCCTAAGCTCACAGGCATGCTGCTCCTTATCTTTTGTAACACAAAGAAGAGAAATAGCATAGGGATTGGGAACAGATTATTTACTTACTGCCAACATAGAAGGGACATAATTTTGTTTAATTTTTTCAATTTCTTTCTCAGCAAGTCACGAGTCTAAGGAAGCTGACCAACAGGTTGGGTTTGAGTTGCTGCAATTTAATAGACTAGAGCTTCTTGTGCAAGCATGTATTTATTTCATGAAGATCTATCTACTGATAAGCTAATACTGGAAATGAATTAAAAGCAAAATTTTGACAAATGACTTGAAATTACTTATCTCTCGCACAGCAAGGAAGTAAGGACGCTTCCCCTGTCTCTTATAATGAGTATGTAATAGGAGAGAAGGGTCCAAAAATGGTCTTTTCTGAAATTTCTGAAAGGTAGATCATTCTTGCAGCATATAAAATAATGCATGGAAGTTATCTGATAAATTAGGTTAATAAATCTACCATCTAATAAAGCCATAATGTTGGCATTTTATCTTTCACCCAAGTGTCCTGGGCAGTGAAATTTATTCATGGTTCTTGTGAAAGCCCACATCTTTCTATTACAGTCATGGATATGCAGATAGGAGTATTCAGTTTAGATTTCATCGAACTGAAAAATGAAGACAATTTTTCTGAATAAAGAAAGTATTTAACATTCACACTATCAGGAATCCTTTTATATACAACTATATTGGACCATTCAAAAAGTGATCCATTTTGGTCAATAAAATTAATATCACATTTACCTTCATCTCAAATGTCTTCATTTCCTTTTGTATTAATGCAGTCTTAAAAGTCACATTTTGGATCAGAGAAATATGTCAAAATGGTGTCCAATACTATATTCCATGCATGCGAAGATCTCCCTGATCAACTGTTCTCAAAAGTTTGGCAAAGCCATTGTACACCAGTAGATCCAGGGTCAAATTCACAGAATCATAAAATCATAGAATGTCTTAAAGATAATTAAGCTCCAAACCCATCTTCTGAATGCAAATTCCGAATGCAAATCTCCTGCTTGGAAATCTGCAAGTGATATCTCCTATTTATTTCCATGGAAACTACAACAGATACAAAGAGCACAACAACATTATTTGATATAGCAGATTCTCACACATTTTTAGACAAAAATACATGTGGGGAAAAGTAGAAAGGAGATCATCTTCTTTGCTATGTATGCGCATATCTATATTATACACTTAAAAGCTCTGCACTTTATTCCTGTTACTAAGAGAGCAGCTAGAAACTGCCAAGTGGAATTGCCCTGCTATGCTTTCCTTAGTTTTTACATTGTTTATTTTTTTTCATGAAATATTTTTCTGACATCAGGTTTGCCCTTAAATTGACATGAATCACTTTGTTCCTACTCTTTCAGTTCACTTAAAACAGGGCAAAGCATGGTACAGTTAATAATTTTGAACCCAACTAGAGATTTTGAGACATCATAGTCTCAGCATACTGAGTGCTGAATGAAAGAGAAGTCCCTATCACTGCCTTTTTTTTTTTTTTTTTTTTTTTTTTTTTTTCTGAAACAAACATACTATATTGGAGTTCTGGCTGGAGAAGCCTAATGTACCTTGAAATAAGTTTTATTATGACGAACTAGTGAAGTTAGAATGCTTCTGCAGGCCAGGGAAGTTTATAGAGGTTAGTACATCAGGAAGGATGAAATTTAAAATAAAGGCATAAATCTCAGGGGATTATAAATATTGCTTCTGCTGAAACTGCAGGGATTTTATAATAATAAAAAAAAAAGCACAAAAAATTAAAATAAGTCCTATCTCTGCACTTCTAACAGCTAGCAAAGATTCCTTCAGTTTCTATGGCAATACTTCCTGTTAAGGATATACCTAATCAGCTTTTGGCTCCCTAGCACAGATTCCAAACTTGATTTTCAATCATAAACTAATTTCTCACTTGTTATTTAAACAGATTGCCCTCCTTTCTCAGAATGGGGACACTGATCATCCTATAACTCAACAGAGAAAAAAAAAAAGTGATGATGCATGTTAGCATTCCAAAAATTGAATAATCCTTCCCAAAAGCAATGCACCCAAATCCCTAGTGTCTGAAAAATATTAAGAGGAGCTGTTAGAGAACTCATGTTAAATCACCTTGCTTCTGACATAAAGGGTTTAATAGTTGCTTTTCCCACAATAACCTTGGAGAAGTTCAAGAGAATGATCTCAATATTACAATAAACTATGATACCACAGAGCAGTATGCATGGACCTACCTTGGAAGAGTCTTGTAGGTCAATGTTCATGTTTGGCCTGTACAGATATTAATAGATCTTCTCCATTTGAAACTTGCAAAACCTAATGCAATTCCAAGCACATTTTTCAAAACAGATAATTCCATATTTTTCTTATAAAACTAAAAATTGAAGCCTCCAAAAATGCTAGCAAGATGGTCTTTTTACAGTTAAGTACTTACAACTTTTAAGCAGCCATACAACAGCACCTAAATCAGGTTGCTCAGATCTCCTTCAAGCCTGACCTTGAATGTGTTCAGGGATGGGACACTTCCCTGGGCATCTTGTTTCAGTGCTTTACTACCCCGACCATAAAAAAACTTTTATCTCACACCCAGTCCAAATCTCTCCTCTTTTGGTATGAAAATATTTCCCCTTGTTCTGTCACAACCCTGATAAAGAGTCTGTCATCTTCTTCCTTGTAGCTCACCTTTAGATACTGAAAGGCCACTGTCAGGTCACCTCAGAACCTTCTCTTCTCCAGGCTGAACAGCCCCAGCTTTCTCAGCCTATCCTCATAGTAGAGGTGTTCCACCCTTTGGATCATTTTCCTGATCCTCCTCTGGACACACTTCAGCAGTTCCATGTCTCTCCTGTATTGTGGACTCCACATCTGGATGCAGTACACCAGGTGAGGTCTCATTACCACAGTGTAGAGGGAAAGAATCTCTCCCAGAAAAATCTGCCACACTCTTTTTGATGCAACTGAGGATACATTTGACTTTCAGGACTGTAAGGGCACATTGCTGGCTCATGTTCAGCTTGCCCATCCATTAGTACCTCCAAGTCCTTTTCAGCAGGGTTGTGATCAAACCTTTCAGTCTTTACCTTGTATTGATAATAGGAGTCGCCATGAGCCCTAAGTGCAAGACCTTGTACTTAGCTTTGTTGAACCTCATGAAGTTCTCCTGGGCCCACTCCTCAAGTTTGTATAGGTCTCTCCGGATGGTATCCCATCCATCAGGCACCTCAACCACACCACACATCTTGGTGTCATCTGCAGACTTGCTGAGGGTGCACACAATCCCACTGTTGATAGAATCATAGAATCATTCAGTTTGGAAAAGATCTCTAATATCATCTAGTCTAACCGTCCACCTGCCACCCATACTGTTCACTAATCCACATCCCTCAGTACGTCATCTACCCTTTTCTTGAATACCTTTAGGGATGGTGATTCCATAACTTCCCTGGGTAGCCTGTTCCACTGCCCAACCACTTTTTAAGAATTTTTCCTAATATCCAACCTGAACCTAAACCTCATGGCAACCCACTGCACCAGCATGGTATAATTCTGTAGCAACATGAGTGTGCACACAGCATGATGGCACCCCATGGTATACCAGCATGGTGACACCTCTTACTGCTGCAAGCCACACTATCTCAGAGAACACAAGAGTTCCCCACACTGTGTCTTAACTGACAACTCCTAAAAGGATCACCTAAATTCTGTTGAACTTTTATGACTGTCTTATGATACCAACAGGTACACTTGCTCCAGGAAAGCTATTGAAGGAAGGCACCACAGCCCAGCAGCAGCCACCATCAAGCTAGAGGAAATTTTGCTCATCCTTATGCTGTACTGGTGCTGCCTTGGACACTCAACCCTGCAAATAATCCAATGGGATTTATGAAGTGATAGCATTAGCATGGCTTTATAGCAAGGCTTCTGCAAAGCAAGATTATGAAACAAAACAAATGCAGTCGTACACTTACAAATGTCATTGCTGAAGATAATAAAGATCATTGGTCTCGGTACTGACCCCTGAGGGACACCACTGAGAAAAAAATTCTCTGAATTAGATGCTGAAAAACAGCCTTTGCTGCCCCAGAAGAGTTGTGGTTACCAGCATACTAAATCTCCTGCCAAGCTCCGTAGACCTCAACAAGCTGGCAAACTGTGTACCTGCCACCCACAAAAAGAGTTTCCAGTGTGTAATGGAACATGTTCCTGCACACACACACAGCTCAATGGAGTCCTCCCCAGTGATGTAATATCAATTCTCACTGAACCATCAGCATTCCTACTTCCTACTACTTACATAATGGACAGCAGGGAGTAAAACACTGCCCATAGGAGGGCCATATACTGAAGTGTATTCTGCTTGAAGATTTCGTGCACTCTCTCTTTTCTGTCTCATTAGACCTGGACTTCCCAGCTGAGAGGGTATTGCTGGCACAGAATATTTTGTCAGAAAGTCACATCAGATTCTGCTGCTTGATCACCTGTTTTGGGCACCACCAGCCAAGATACCTGGGTGGTCCTTGGTTCTTATCTCCATGCAGATCTCTAATCTTCAAATCTTTTAGTGAGACCACTTTATTTAGATAACTGTTCCATCACCTACTGTTCCAGAGCCCCAGACCCTCATTTTCCCAGCCTGAATAACACATCTGAGGAAGCACAGTGTGTGAGCAGCTTCCTAAGAGCTCTGGCTCATGTCTCTCTTAACTGGAGGACCATGTTTCTCAACTTTTTTAAGCAATCTATACCAGCTGCAGCCAGCAAGCAGCAGGCTGCGCTTGATAGTTCAACAGTTTAATTTCGGACATTCACCCCACAAACACAGCTGTTAGTATTTACAGTTCATGTTATTTTTTCCCCTTTGACAAGTATAAGATAGGAAGTTGTTACATACTCAAATAGTTGAGAAGTCATGATCAAGTAAGCATCTTATTTTAGAATATTTCTATCCAGTATTTTTACACTAAATGCTAAACTTTGCAGCACCATATAGCTTTAAAGGACAGTACAGTAAATGATCTCAAATGAACACCTTGCTTCTCTGAAACTTTTAAAACCAGAAGTCTTACTTAAATATATGTTGGCATATAATTTCTAGCAATTTCTGTTCTATAATTTAGGGGGTTTTATATTAGTTAGGGTGAAGGAATGCTGAGACTCATCCTGGTGGTCATAGTTTAGATACATCTTTTTTACTCAGATATCTGTAATCCCTTAAAATTACTGTTTATTGTGGAAGTACTCAGCCCTAGTCCTTTTCAACACTGTCTTGTATCATATCTTTTCCTTATGCTTGCTTTTTTTTTTTTTTAACCATACTCCTTTCTTAAAAGACGTTTTGCCATTACTACAGATGGATCAAAACCTGGATCTGGACAGTGTTACACAGTACCATCGTATGCCGACTTAAACCCTTTTCTGTAGCATAAATGTCAAAAACTTTTTTTAGGAAAAAAAAAAGGTTGTAGAACTGAAATTCTTCTAAGCATGTCATTGGAAGATATACCTTAGTCCAGGCTGGGGAGGTCTTTCTTTTGAGTTTCATCTTTTGAGCCTTGTCTGCTGAAGCCCAAAATATCAAGTCAAATGCACTGATGAAGTACCAATTAAGTCAATGGAAAAATTGCTGTTTGCAGCAGTTTCACTACAAGCACAGTATTTCAAGAAGGCTTCTGGTTCTTCAGAGCTTCCTTGTATTCAGACTTTAAATGGCTATGGCTTAGCTGTCTTTCTTCACAGAGAAATCAGGTTTCTCTGAATTACATTTCTGAAGGTGACCGGAACTTTTCATTTTGCAAGTGAAAGGTGAATGAAGCATGAAAAGGGGAGAGAACTATGCTGTAGAGGAACATAGGCAGGGTGATATTCTTTAAAAAAAAAAAAAAAAAAAAAAAAAAAAAAAAAAAAAAAAAGCCAAGCCAAAATCACTTGAACAAGACCTGGTGGCTAGACATGATATTCAGCACTTCAGCATCTTCTAATTTAGCGGTGTGCTTGAAGTATACCTTAAACTGGTTACAAGTTGATCTCTTAATATAACTGCTTCTGCCTCGTCTGGCCATCACAGAATGGCCTCCCTTGAATTTTCTGTATGAAGTGCTTGTGCCTTCTGCAGAGAGAGTTAAAGAATAATGGATATCTTAATGCTTCTGTAGCAAAGTGTAATTGCCTACAGTACAGGGAGAGCAGAAGTGCTGTCGTTCCTTTGCAGTCAGCTTGCAGTGATCATAGGCAAAGAGTGAGTATGATTATTGGGGAAGGTTTTCTGCTTTCTGCTCTAATTGGACAGATCGACTGGGCTGGAAAACAGTAAGAGTCAAGACCTTTTTTATTCAGAACTCAAACAAAACACTTCTTATGAAAGATTTTGCCTAAGATGAATATATCCCCCTTAGGAAGAGAAGGCACAGTCCTGACTCCCCTCTTAGAAGAGGACATAGCCATGAATAAAACTGCATGCAATTACTTAAGGAACTGCAGAATTTCTGACATATATGAAATCTGTCCAAAGAATTGATGGATATCTGAAAGAAGTCATAAATCCTACAGATTTGTGTCACTGAAATACCACTGAATATAAGGGTCTCATTTTTACATCAATCTTTTATAAATATTTCTGGACTGTTTTGATTGGATTAATTTCTGATTTACTTCAGCATGATGGCATAAAAAATTTCTCTTGCTCTCAGTAAGTAAGCTACAAAGCGGGTGGCCCTGACTGTAAGTCAAATGCTGAAGCATGAATGGATTAACATCAAAACATTTTTCTTTCTTCATTTTCAAATGAAATTGCTTTCAGCTCACAGAATTTCTAATGCATCCTCTGGTGATCACTTCCTCAGTCTCCCATTCCCTCTTCTTGTAGGCTCTGATGATCATGCACCATGCAGAGGTACAAGCTGTATTTTTAGATACAGAGACATTATAATTGATTTTTCCTCTTCAATTGCTGTGAGAAGTAACTAGATACTTTGTGACTTCTAAGTCTAGAAACTCACTATTTCTTTACCTTCACTCTATTTCATCATACCTCAGTGCAGGTTGTGTTGAAAAGATACATGATTCCCTCCTGCTGAGCCAACAGGCTACCATTTAATTGGCTTTTATGAATCATTTTCAAGGTATTTGTACAAAAGCAGTAATATAATTTTAATTTGAAAGCTGTAATGTTGATTCCTTTTTCATCTTTTTTTTTTTTTTTTTTTTTTTTTTTTTTAAGAATCATTTTACAAATACACTTAGCTGAATCTTAAAGGGTTTTGCTTTCTCAGTCTTGTTAAATCTTTGAGTTAATGTTTCCAGTTAATGAACATGGAGAAATTATTGTCTATCAAACAATATTACAATAGATGGAGTGAGCCTTAATTTTTTCTTAAAGGCAGTATGAAAATGGGATCTAATTACTATCACATGCTACCAGAATTGATTGTTGTAGTGCTTAGAATTAATAGACAACTCTTGAACATACTGGCTGCCGCATTTTGTAAGAGAAAGATTTCATACCATAAAATATAACTTCTCTGGGAGTTTATGCTACATATCCTGTATTTCATATCCAAGAGGTGCTCAGGCTAATTTCCTGCTGCAAAGAATATAAAACCAGGTGTGTTTGTTTATTTGCTTGCGTGTTTTGGTTTTTTGATCATCAATGTATTTTCCTTGGCATTTTGTGCTCTGTAATGGGATGTCTGTTTTTGTTTGTTTACTACAACAATGCAAAACATTGTGTTAGTTTGTTTTTTAATGTGTTTGTTTGTTTGTTTTAAATTAAACTTGAACACAAAAGCATGTGTAGTACACTGAGAAAAAAAAATCCCAGGAATTTTTGGATTTTTTTTTTATTATTCTTTTTAAAGAATAAGTTCTTTTTCTTTTCATTTTGAATTTTCCTCATCAGTCACATGAAAAAGTCCAAATTCTAGTGATGGCATAACGTGAAACAGATCTCCTGAAAGTGATGGGACTGCAACTCTCATGCTCAAATGCAACACAGTCTTCAAAAAGAAATGTAGTCATGCAGCATAAAAGCTACAGCTTACAAACCCTGATTTCTCCTGGTGAAAGTCTCCTATACTTGTTTTCCATAAGAACATTACATGTAAAACAACTGAGACTTGAGAACCATGAATATTTTTATTTAATATGTTTTAAGCATCAGCAATGGAATGAAGCTGTTCAAATGGAATTGCCTATATCTAATAGAGTACATCTTTATGGTGGAAGTTTCATTTCTGTTCATTTAATATGCTCAGTTTGTCACTACACTACACTTACATATCCATTACACTAAGAGGTTTTTTACTTGTTTTCTCAGTGTTTCCTAGGCAGAATTAAATTCTTATCTGTAAACAAAACATTAATTAAAAATAATAATAAAATACAATGAGAGAAGATTTGAATTAAAATATATACTCTCTTTGTAAATTACTTGATTAAACCTGTAACTTTTGGAGCTTAACAGCTAGGCACCAGACAGTCAAGTAGGAGAATAAAGTGGAGATATATTTTCCCTAATTTACTTACCTGTGATTACAAATTATAGCATCAGAATTATCAAAATTATCATCATATATGAGGTTAGCTCCCAATCCATAATCAGATTAACAGAAAAATCACATGTAAGAAATTTTAAGGAGAGATGTACAAATACAGTATTGCTAAAACAGAATTCAACTAAACTCCAAACCTTTTCTTAATTATGTGTAGCAGTTAAATAAGTGAATGCACAAGAAAAACAAATGTAGGTGAAGCTTGTTCAACAGCAGCACATGCAACATAATGTCCATTCTTTCAGCGGTCACAGAAAACAATTAGCTAAAATTGAGATTCTACTTGACTAAAGAAAAATGTTCACTTTTGAAATAGAACAAATAATCCACAAGTTCTCTAAGTTTGCCTGAAGGCTAATTTTCTTCTTTGGAGAAAAGTGTTATTAATAACAACTATTTATTCCAATGCATAGCCCCACGTACTTCGTCAGGGACACAAGCATACACTTCTTTTTTTTCTCCTGTGTCACCAGGACATTTTCTATAGAACCAACATGTGCTATATTCTCTGCTATTTCTGAGAGTCAAACTAACAATTTCAAGAATGATAACCAAGTCCTTGGGATAAATTTTACTAATTAAAATATGTTTTCAATTGATTTCAACAAAACTAGAAGAGTTTACACTGTATAGTATCTAGTTACTACACTTTTTTTAAGTGTATTTATTCGAGTGTTTTTAGCTTCTTTTTACCCCATGTGCAATTTGTCATCTTCATCCTCTTTATTTCTGAGTTTAATCATCCACCAAGGAATACATGACACAATTTGATTTTAAGGCAGGACTGAACCCTTTTTTCTTTCTTTCTTTCTTTTTTTTTTTTAATCCTGGTCTTTAGTATCTCACAATTATGCAATTTAAAAAAAAAAATTTGCTTCTTGCATTGTGTGCTTTAAAGAGTTTTATGTAACTACATTTGACTTACTTGTACTGGTTTTCTGATGGTAATAGTTTGCATTGGAACAGGATGAAGAGTTAAATGTTCATAAATTGTCAATATCTCCTTTGCAAAACATAACAAGCATAATTAATAATATTAATAATTAATGATAATGATAATCATTAACATAAAATGAAGGGATGTACTGGTTGCCGACATACTATTTTTCTTACCTCTTCTCAGTTGTGTTGGGGCACTGGAATAGAATCTTCACTGAAGTGGTCATGGCATGAAGCCTGCTGAGTTCAAGAAGCATTTAGACAAATGTCTCAGAAATATGGCTTGAATTTTGAATGGTCCTAAAATCTAGCTGGACTAGATTTTTGGATCTTTCTGGGTCCCCCCCAACACAAGATATTCTATGATTCTATCATTTTTCCCATTGTATGAATAATTATGCTTGGGTACAACAGAGTAAAGTAACTCTTTGGAAAATAATCCTTTTATGGGTCAGTATGAATTCTGAAGAAACACAATTAAGTAGAGGAAATATCATCAGATTAAGCTTCTTCTTGCCAGCCAGACCAGATTAAACACAGTAAGAACCCTCCAACTTCTTTAAAAAATTGTTATAGCACTTCTGATTGAGTGCTCCTTTATGAATGGTACTGAGAAACACTGAGAAGAAGCTAATCTTCTGTAGAATTGTCATAGTCACTTATTATACTCAATGGAACTGAAATATTTCTGTTTGATCTCGCTATTTCACATTCAAAGCGGAGAAGAAAAGTGAAAAAGGAGCTGAAACTTGATTTTTTTAATAGACATCTTACAGAATATTTTCTATTCATATTTATTTAATTTAATGCAGTATATCTACAATCTTCAATAATTTTTATAAATTGCATGGAAAACATATGTATTTGCAGCCTTCTCTTTCATATTAGCCATTGCCTGTTGTTAGCTGGGATCAATTTTCCTTCTCTGTGAGCAATTGGCACAGAGGCAGCCATAGTTAATAATTTTGTTGTAAAACACCTTTTCTTCAGGGATTGATTTACATCAGATTATATTTTGAATTAATGAATAAAATCTGCAATTACTACACAGAGTTTGCTCTCGTTCAGTAATAAACTATCAAGTAATCCCAGGCTGCAATCTGTACTCTTGTCCTTGCTCGCTGGGTTAGGATCCAATTCACAGCGGTGAAAGTTAAAAAAAAGGCTCCATTTGCTGAATAATTTGTTCACACACTGACATGTTCCAAACCAACCCCTCCTGACATTTCCTCTGAAGACAATTTCTTCAGTGCACTTACCCTGCACTGTTCAAGCACAGTTTGATATGTGGTTCAGTATACTATTTCCTGTGATACAGATTTCCTCAAGTTAATGTCAGGAAGTGACTCAGGGCTTCTCCAGAGTTACTACTGTATTCTGTAGTAGAAGATGAAGAATTGTAGTAAGTAATTATTTTCTATCTTTTAATCTGCAAATGAGGTACAGGAATCCAGAGTAGCTTCCCTGTAACTGAAATGCTCTGTGCTCTTCTCAAAGGTAATGGACATATGTCAGCCAAATTGGAAATGATGAGAAACAGAGCAGGCATATGTTAAAAGAAGAAGAAGAAGAAGAAGAAGAAGAAGAAGAAGAAGAAGAAGAAGAAGAAGAAGAAGAAGAAGAAGAAGAAAAGAAAGAAAATCAGCTCCTTTATCCTGAATAATTATGTTGACTGCTATTATTACTAATGGATAAAGTGTATTTTTAAGGATTTTCACTAAAGATCTATCAGTGAGAACATCAATCTGTCATCAAGCCAAGTTCTTTAAATAGTGTTAGTTATGCTTTGCAGATTTGATAGAAATCAAAGAAAAGTCATACAGCTGTCAAGCTCCTAAATACCTTTCAAAATACTTTGTATTAATTTAACCATTATTCTTTGTTGATTTTTTATATATATTTTTAACTATTAATAGGAATACTTTTGTATTTCCTTGACACTCAAAAATAAGTATTGAAAATTCCTCACTCTTTTAAGAATGAGAGAATCACTCGAGGACAGTTGTACAGAATAATCACAATGTTTTCATGTCTGGACTAGCAAATGCTCTAAAATGTATCATGGAAGAATACAACACACTCTCTGGAAGTGGAATGAATGAGTTTATTAATGAGTTTATTAATCTTTGTTTCTTTCCTTTCCCAGTAAATTTTTAGGAAGGAAATTTTTTTGAAAACCTTGTGTTCCCCTGATTCTCTGAACTTTGTATCATCTTTGAGACACAATTCCTATCATAACAAGTGTTTAAAAACTTTTCCAAATCCACCTGGAGTCACCTATTTTGTAAATGTGATTGAGAAATAGAGCTTATTGTTACTTATTTTTTTCCCCCCATCATATTAGCACAATAAAACATTAAATTCATCATTTTAGCAAGTGAGTTTATTTTCATGTCATTTTAAATTTATTTGATAAAAATAACTCAGCAAAACTCTGTCATGCTGTTCTTTTCACCAGAAAAGCTAAATGTGGGAGTCAACATATATTAAGTAGCATTGTATGTTAACATTAAATGACTGCAAACTACTGATATGCTTTCATTTATTATCTCTCTGGGACATCTGTCAATATTAATATGGTAAGTGGCTAAGCAATCATCCCTAGTAAGTATCAGATCCAAACTCATCAGCCTTCAAGCAATTAAATGGAAGCTTAGGGAGAGAAGATTAACATGCCATTATTTTTAATTACATTATTTATACCCATTTTTCCTTTTTGAAAATTAATATGTGGCTAAAAAAGAAAAAAAAAATGTCAACAAGGCTGGGCTCCAATTCTTTAGGACACTGATAAACCCTACATTAATTCAACTTATTTTAAGTAGCAGCTAGAGAAGAGTACTGTTGGCTTCTATTTTCCAACCTGTCATGGATTTTTCTGAATGGCCTTGGGTGAACCAGTCAATCACTATATCTCATGTCTATGTTAATGGAAAACAAATACAATAATTGATAGTATAGAATTAGGTAAACACGGATCATGGAGTTCATGCATTTCTACAGGAAAAATTGGATTTCACTTACAAATATACCTGACCCTGTAAGTTTACTTACTTTTGTATCTACCATACACCAAGGACAAAAAACTGAGATTCTGTGCTGATAATAATAAAGTAAACAGGAAGGATAATATTGAAATATACTGAATGTTCATGCCATTCTCTGCATGCTCATTGCAGACTTACACAAAGCAATTTGAAAAATATCTAAATTTTAATATCTAATAACAACATTGTAAAAAAAAAATAATAGGATATGATAATGACAGCCACATTAGAATCTGACAGAATCAAATCTGAGAGTCGGGGTATATACCTTTTTGTACCATCTTCTGAAGAAGGTTATTTTCTATTTCTTACAAGTAGTTTATCATGAGCTGAAATGAATCATAATCATTCTTCTCACTAGTCAGTCTACCACAGTCATCTTTAATGCATATTGAGTCCTATTTCCATCAATGTAAAAGTAAGACAGATCAGTGGAATATCATGGGATCATCACAGATTTCCAACTTCAACATGACACATACTGTACAAATTAGCTTGTAACTTGAGCAAAGGTATATCACGTATTGAAGGACAAAACTATAAGCAGAAGGTGCATTATTATAGTTAAGTCACATAATGTCTAAGAAGCTTTTCTGAAGAAGCTTTGGAAGCAGTGGTATTTTGGCTAATCTTGTACAAGTGTCCAAGTTAGCCAGGTGCTTGTTTTTGTTTCATATAAATTGTAAAGTAAAGAGGCTATAATATGAAATGAATTCTATAGGTGATCTGTTATTCTGTTTTGGACTGTCATCATTAAATAACGTCTACTTGTTTTTAAGAAATTGCAGCTATAAACTAGGCAGTAATAACTGCTGTATGTACCAAGTGCCTGTTTATCTAAAACTGTGGATTATTTCAATGAAATTCCGTCTACAATGTCCAACTGGTGCTGCAGAAAGATTGTGTATAGAAGCAAATATAATCAATATGTTTGTTCTGATCCTACACATGCTAGCTCAGCATTGTCATTTGTAGGATGACAATGCTTTAAAATTGCTTTAGCAGGAATTGTCATAGTATATGAATGCTTTGGTCTCCATACAAAAGATAGGACCAATTAATGCCATCTTCACTGTGACTACCAGCATACCTTCACCTAGGTGATGATAATGGAATGCCAGGTAATGATAATGGAATAACAAGTGCTAATGTTAGCCACAGGGTCAGTGAAAAGAAAAAAAAATTGATAGAAACAATGTTAGCTGTGGGTCAGAAATAATAAAGTTTGATTGAAAATCTGAAAATCAAAAAAAACAAAACAACAACAACAACAAAAAAAACACTATAAGAAACAGGAATAGTTTCAGAATTACTATTGCCATACAGAAAAACATCTCATAAATAATTAAAATCTCCATTTTGGAGAACTATTTTTGGATAGATGTTTCTTCTCATTTTAAAGCAAATTCTAAACTTTATTCCTTTTTTTGTTTTCTTTCCTTTCTTTTGTCCTTTTTCCATGATGCAAATGTAACTTCCTCCCTTCCCTGTTGGCTTATTATTTGGTCATATGTGCCATAGTTGTATATTTCTATTAAGCAAAACAATAATTCCCACCAGAAAGATTCCCAATATGCACACACAATAGAAACTACAATGATGTAATTTTGAAAAACTTTTTCTTTAGATTGTAAATTATAGTTACATTGAAAGAGACTGAGGAAGATAATTAAATTTTACCACAAACATCTTCAGAATGAGGTGGTACTACAGAATCTGGAGGAAGGCTATTTATTGTATTTAGAGCTTGGTCTAAAAAATTCAACATTTTGATCATTCAGAAATGATGTTATTATAACCCAGCCTGGGGATTCAGCTATGTGTGATACAAAGAGTCTGCCTTTTTTAAAGCACAACTTTCCAACCTCAGCTTGAATGTACTGACAAAGTGGCTGTTGAGCTGTGAGAAGGAACAAAAGCTAACTCTATGAAAGATAAGAAAGAACAAAGACAGAAGCACAGATGGAAATAATTCATAACTCAAAGACTTGAGAAAAAAGCACAATTTGAAAAGATACAAAAGCCTAAGAAAAAGCATACTGAGTTGAATGCCAGCATTTCCAACAACAGTGACCCCTCCCCTCCTGGCTGATAACTGGTCCCTCTCCAGAAGGAATTTACCAGTACTATGAGGATGCAAGTGCTTATCCTGGTGATATGTTACTACTGATTACAAACTGTATATACCAATAATTTCTCTGTACTCCAAAACTGTGCACTATGCTAGCAGAATTTCTTTTTGCAAAGTAAAAAGTATCCAAAGAGCCCCTTCAGAAAGAAAGTTATGCCAAGGTTTAGATTTACGTTTGTATTATAAGATGTTAAAAATAAATTCCAAAAAAAATTTCAGAAGATCTATTTAGCTGTCTATACCTGTTATTAGTTAATTAACTGTGGAAATCTGAAATTCATTTATTATTTTAAAAAAAGCAAAATTTTTAACTGATATTTTAAAATTATCCATAGGGTTGCAAATACTCATTCATCTTAATCATTCATCTTAAGTAACACATCTGTTTTACAGGTGAAGGAACCGTTCTCAGAAGAACAAAATTAATCCTACCTGAACTGTTTTTCAGCATTTCTGAAAATTAAGCGATAAGAGACTAGGAAAAAGGACGGTAGCTGAATTAAGAATATCAAACTGGAAGTCTTTCACCAGATCCAGTAATTTGAAGTCATATGCAAATATTTCATAAACTATTTGAGTCCTTAAAAATTATTTGGTCTTTACCTCTAATATCTCTTACAGAAACCTGTCCAAGAATGCTAGACCCAGGGCAATTAGAAACCTTCTAATTTGCATCCTTATTTACAGACATTTGTTTTTATACCAATATTGTTCTTGAAATTCAGTAGCTTTTCTGATTTTCCTGATGAACTGATAAATGGCAATCTGTTTCTTCTCAGGTTTAATTTTTCCAGACTAAACAAGTCAACCTATTAGATAGATGTCTTTTGTGAAATAAGTTCTACCTTCTTGGTCACTTAGAATATTTACTGTTTGGTATGATAGCATGAATTAAAAACTAGGGAATCCTGAAGACAAAGGTATGTTTGTAAATAAGTTGAGCACTAATTAGAACATGAAAACATATCTTAATCTTACTTAGAACAAGAAAACTAAGTACAAAGTTTTTTTTCTTTTCTTTTCCTCTTTTCCCTTTTTTTCCCTTTCCTTTCTCTCTTATTTTTTGTTTGTTTGCTTGTATGTTTGTTTGTTTAGAGGAGAATTGGTTCGTCTCCATCAGACAATGGAGGGCAACTGTCACAGCAGCAAGTAATTGGCATACCTGAAAACTTCATCTGTATATTTATAATCTGCACATTCTCAGTCAAGAGAAGACATTACTGGAGGCTACAGATACTTCTGTTTGTAACTCTGAGGTCTTTTAAAGCAGATGCAGAGCCAAGCAACAGTCTTTTTCAGTGTTCACATCTACTATCTGATTTTCTTACTATACAGACACAGTAGTGAATGCGAATACATGAGAAATATCAAATGCGTTAAATCCAGATTATGTGGGATGATCCAGTAATAAGCATGAGATATCTTCATGGTTGTAAATGTCTGCCTGGAACTTCACTTCAACATTAGGGAGAAAAGATAGGTCTCACAACAACAACCTGCCACATAACAGTGAGTTTATATTGGAAGTGACTTGGAAAACAAACAATTTGACCAGTATAAATTGCAAAAAGATGATTCCTAGCCCACTTGAAGGAGAAAATACTTCTGTTATGTCCCAAAAAGAAACAATATAGCAGGTGTTCCAACAGTTCATATGTTAATGTTAAAACAAACTGAGTGCTATAATGAGAATTAATAACAGATGCAGTTTTCTAACTTTGTTTCACAAAGTCTGGAAAAATTTTACACACTTTTAGCTTCAGTCATCTTATAGCTCTTCAAGTTGTGTGTAGGTGTTGGCAGTTCTGTGTGTTGATTTTTCCTGGAAGAAAATATTTATGAATCATAAATGTATGAATCATAACATTTATATAGCGCTATTGGAGCAAATGCCACAAAAAAGCTTAATTAAATATGAGAGCATACAATTAAAAGACAAAACCAAATGAATAAACATTGAGGATGATTTAAATCCTGCAACTAAAAGCTCTAAATGTATAGATACATTATGATATGTATATCACATATGCAAGAAACAGGAAAAATATAATCAGGAGATAAGCAGACAACATTTTACAGGAGCAATAATTAATACGTAACATCTATTTTAAAATTCTCTACTATAATGTGCAGGTTTTCTTAATAGGTAGGAACCATTTCAAATTCTATTGAAATGCATGTCATAATACATGTTTTTATCTTGTCAGCTCCTATAGAGATAATTATTTATTCTAATACTCTATAGCATACAAGTGAATGTAATCTATTATATTTATGAAAAATGAGATATCAAGACACCATTCAGTGCCTGCTGTAAAGTGGAGATATACAGCCAATTATCCTCACAATTAGAACATGTGCAGATTAGCATAAAGTAGAATATCAAGGTACTTTAATCTTTTTTTTTTTTTAGTTAGATCTAAGAAGTTGATGTGAACTCATTTAGCCTTACAGCTTAAAGTAAGTGGATTCTTAAATCTCTTAAAAACAATGTGAATAAATAATAGTATTAAAAATAATTCGTATTTAACAGTAACAACTCAGATATTTGATCCAAATGACAGTAGGACATAATTTCATTAGATGGCCACTAGGGATTTCTGAACTCTTTGAGAAGGAACAGGACAGTGTCCTCTCTTCAAACCTTCTCAGAAAATCTTTGACACCTTCCACATGATTTGTACAGACTTCCTTATTTCTGCTTTTTCTTTTTTTCTGTTTTTGCCATTTCTGTGCATATAAACTTCCTTTTTTTTTATTTTATTTATTTTTTTTTAATTATTTTTTTCCTAGAAGGTAATAAAAAGCCTTTGGAGAGCTTTTGATGGAAAATTTTAGTTTTCCTCTATTTCTATTGATAAAGTGCTCTATTTTTCTTAAGTTTCTACGTCACTAATTAACTAAAATACTGGAAAAGCAGAGATGGAATATCCAAACTTGAGAGGTCTCTATTTGATCTGTAACAGACTGTGAATTTACTCACCATGGGAAATTTGTGAATTGTAATCAGTGCAGTTTTCATGTATGAAGTATGAGAAAGAAAGAAAAGTTTGAATGTAAGTAAGTGTTAAGTGTGCCTTTCAGCAACTCCTGTTCCTAAACAGATGATTATTGCAATACTTTCTGACTGGCAGAATTCTGGTGTCTTGAATCAGACCTGCAACAAGACTGTCTTGCAGAAATACAGCTGAGAAAGAAAAAAGCATAGTTTGTGTCCATTTAAAAATCAAATTTCTTTTTTGGACATACTGTCTGGTTTTATATCACTATAAATATTTTCTGTTCTAAGTGATATTTATTGTTCTTTAGAGATCTAAAAGCATAAAAGAATGCTTTTGTTTATTGACGAGATGTTGTGCACGGTATATGCAATTTTCTTGATAGTTTTTCTGAAATCAATTTGGATTTTCTGAAAGATTACAGCAACACAAAAGATTCTATTCTGGTGCAGTACAAAGAGAGATGAGAATAGTCCATGTGTCTAGACAGCAGTGGGAATGAGGATACTTTTGCCCATTGTCAACGGTTTACGGGCTGGTTCAGGGGGCGAAGGGATTTCGCAAAATCTGCGCCTCTGAAAAAGAGAAACAGGGGACACCAAAATAATTAAAAACAGCAGCAACAATCTGAGGAGAAACAAACTAATTTACTAAACATAGTATCAGAATGCAAGATAACACACTATAATACAATATAATTAAAATTGAAGCTAATAAATCAAATACAATGAGAGAGAGAATGTCCAAAAGGTGGATCGGCCTCACCATAACACTGAGGTGAGATGTGCAGTCCGGTTGAGCAGCAGGGAGATGAAGAAGGGCAGATGAAGAGGAGCACATCAGGTGACCTTGCCAGGAGTTATATCTCTTCTCTGACAGCAAAGCCCCCTGGGGAATGTAGTTCTTCTTCTCTTCCAGGCAGGTACCCAAAACTTAAGCATTAACAGTTAAACTTCCAGTGCCCCACAGCCCCACGTGATGTTATGATGTGGAATACCGGAAACCAAAAATCACAAAACCATGACACCCATAAAGTCAGTCTTGTGCAAGATGGTTTGAAATGTCCCAGTGCACATCAGGCTGCTCTGTATTACTTCCTGTAAGGCAGACGTATCCAATCCATGAGCCATATGTGGCCCTGGACAGCTATTAATGGGGCCCTTCAAGATAATAAACTTTTATCACTGTATATGATTTTCAGTGATAATTTTTAATGAGTTGATTGTATGTAGGTCAAGTGGGGAGTGTTTAGGAAACAACAGAATGTTGCAAAGCGGGAAGTGCAGTGAAGTGCTAACTCTATATCACACACCTTCTACACACAGTTGAATCAAAATCCATGTATATTAAACATTACATGCATGGAAGACACTTGGTGAATTCTTTAAAATTATGGATACTGATTATGGGGATGCTATTTACTTTTCTGAAGTAAGGTGGCTAAGACAGGGTGAAATGTTGAAAAGATTTTATGATTTGTGAAATGAAATAAAATCCTTTATGGAATCAAAAGGAAAATTTATGCCAGAACTTCAAGATGAAAAATTGCTCACAAATTTAGCATTTTGTGGACTTGATCCCTCATTCAGATGAGTTACACATGCATCTTCAAGGTTATAAACATTTATCTGTGCTAGGCTGCAAACCAAAACACATTGAAATGAAACTTAAACTATGACAAGCTGAAGTTATGGCAAATAATTTTATGTATTTTGATACATTGGCTAAGCACATTCCTGTGAACAGTGGAAAATATGCAGCCTTGTCTTCCATTCTGATAAAGGAATTTGAGAATAGGTTTCAAGATTGTCAAAAAATTTATCTTTTTTTTTTTTGTATATTTGCAATTCCATTTTCATGTGATCAAAATACATTATCTATGAATTTAAAAACGGAACATATAGAATTGCAATCAGACATTTAACTAAAAAAAAAATTCAATGATAACTCTTTACCAGACATTTATATGACCTTCTTGCCAGAGAAAACTCTCCCTCACTTCACAATCACGCATTATTAATGTAATCACTTTTTGGCAGTGTGTACATTCGTGAACAATTGTTTTCAAGGATGAAGCACAGTAAGGTTAAAATTAGATCTGAAGAGCACCTTAAGAACTCACTAATAATTGCACCCACTTTCACCATACCAGACACTAATGCAAAAACTGTCAAATATGACACTAGTTTTATATTTTTGTTGCTTTCATTTTTGTACGTTTTAATAAATATTAAAAAGTTTAGATAAGTTTTGTTACTTACATACATTAACTATAAGACATATTTTATATGTGTCCCAAGATAATAAGAAAATTTCTCTTCTGTGCAGCTCAGTCAAGCCAAAATTTTGGATACCAAGTGTACAAGGGAAATCCAGAGCCATATAGAGGTTTTTTTTTTTGTGACATTTTTGCAGTAGATAACACTTGTGAAGTTAAACCAGAAGTAATTTTCATAAATGACCAATTCAGCGCTTGTATTAGTTTTCGTGTATTTACTGACATGAGTTCAGAATTTAGGCACAATATAAGGATTTAATTCTGCCCTCTTCTCCCAGTCCCTAAGAGTATCAGTTAGAATAATGTAATATCAATATGAATCCAAATGATATAATCGCATCTAAATAATGACAGACATTGTATGTAAAGCATATTATGTGAATGAATAATCTTATGCTTGGAATACAAACATATTGTCTAATTACGAAGCAGTTAGACGAAGAATGCCTGCTATTCACATATTTTGCTTTTCACAAAATGTATTCCAAATAACACAGAGCATGATTGATTTTGTAGGTCATCTGATGATAAAAATTGTTGCTATCCTTCAATGATTATCAGAGAGCTAGTGCATTAGTCGCACAGAATTTGATCTGGCATATTTATCATTACGGCTTTTACAATATATTTTAAAAATATGGCTAATGGTAGCTAAACATTTAAAACAAAACAAAACAAAAACAAATTGTATGCCTGAAGTGGTATTGGTAAATAATCTATGTTTACATGTAGAATACGAAAGATAGCATTTAACAAACACTAAACTAAAGCTGAAATTTATATAAAATGACAGCTAGAGGGACATAAAATATGAAAGTCAATGATAAGAACTGCATCTACCAGGTCAGTTTTACTCGGAGTTGATCCAGTGAGATAGATCATGTTATGCATAAGAGAGACACCTGCAAAGTCTCTGTTGTGCTACTCGGATTACCTGTTTGATTGCTGAGGATGCATAGGACCTAAGCTTCGATACATTAATACAGAATGCTGGGACATGCACAAGTAAATTCTCAAAGCCTGCTGTCGTTACTCACTGGCCTTGCTTTATAGTAGTGGATACATTCTGCAAGGTGCAGGAGGAGTCTTGAGTAAACATATTCAACCAAAGTTGTCAACTCAGATCATAGTCTACCAGGTATTTCTCCACCATTCTTCAAAGATTAATCAACATGGATAATACCAACACTTAATAACTGAGTCTTACTGTGACTACTGCTACAGCTTGCAGTAGGAAGAGTCTGCTGTCCAAGGAGAAAAATGAAATAGAACAAAGGAAGAATGAGCAGCAGTGAGCATGGTTTATGACAGTACAGTCTGGAAGCAAATGTTTGGGCACAGCAATGCATTCCAGGCTGCATAAAGGATGTTAAGCCAGTAAGGCATGGAATATTCTCACTCCTTGTCAACTGTGGAGGATCTGAGCCCAACCGCCTTTCTATAAACTCTGTAATAAGAAGCATTATTGCTACTTACTTGCTGTAATATAAAATTAAATTGGATCCAGCAGGGCTCAAAAGAAAAGTACACTTTAGAAGCATCCTGAAGGACTGTGGACATCTGTACTCCTCTAGAGATGAACTCAGAGATTCAAGAAAGCTAAATAATTTCTACTCGGAATCTCAAGAATATTGAATGATTTATTCTAAGTCAGTGGAAAAAATGGAGGAAATACTTCTGTCCTCTATACATTCTAGCCACGTCATTGTTTTAACATAGTACATAAAGCAAAAGGAACATTGCCTATATCGTTTCCATTCTGAAGAGCAATCTAAGTATTGTTATTTATATGAAAATGCAGTGATTCCTGAAAGATTGAGGTCAAGCCAGACATTTTTCTGTAGTCTGGGAAATTCTACTTCTAATAACCAAAAATAAGTTTTCCATCAAATATTTAATACTAAACATGAACTCTGTGTTCAGCTTTTCATGGGAAAAAAAGTTAATTTTCCCATTGTATTCTGTATTCAATCTTGACCTTTTTCTCCTTTTGCTGCTACTTCCTTTCTTCATACTTGCAGCAGATTGGGAACCATATCACTCAACTTTACTACTAGTTATCTGTTAATACTTAATCAATTTGAATTAGATGTAGCAATCACTGACCTATCCAGATATATAAAGGGTGATTAAACTATTATACTCTGATAGAAAATACAGGAACACATTTTTCTGTTGACTAGACTGAATGGAAAAAAAAGAGGTGGACAAAAGAAGAGTGTCTGATATCACCTACTTGGAATTGTGTAAGACCTTTGACATGGTCCCACATCATATCTTTGTTTCTGAATTGGAGACATGGATTTGAAGGCTGGACTATTTGGTGGATAATGAATTGGTTGGATGACTGCATCTGGATTACTGTGTCCAGGCCTTGGCCCCCCAGCACAATTTTCAGAGCTGTTGGTGTGAGTGCAGAGGAGTACCACAGATTATCAAACCACTGGAGAACTTCTTTTGTGAAGAAAGGTCAAGGGAGCTGGGCTTGTTTAGTTTGGAGAAGAGATCTGAGGAGATCTCATTGCAGTTTTCCAGTACTTAAGGGGAGATTATAAACAGGAGGGAAAACAACTTTTTACGAGCTCTGATAGTGATACGACAAGGGGGAATAATTTTAAACTAAAAGAAGTGAAATTTAAATTAGATATTAGGAGGAGATTTTTTTACTCAGAGGATGGTGAGGCACTGGGAAAACTGCCCTGGAACCATTCAAGGCCAGGTTGGATGAGGCCCTGGGCAGCCTGATCCAGTGGTTGGCATCAGTGCCCATGACAGGTATTATCTTTAAGGTCCTTTGTAACCCAAGCCTTCTATGATTCTATATTAAGCCACTACTATCCTGATTTTGTATCAAACAACTTTAAAATGTAACAGTATTCTTTCCTACATGGTACATAATGCCAAACAGTATAAAATTGCATTTGTCTCATGTACACTTATTGAATACTGAACAAGATTTAAGCCAACTTTTGACAAAAACAGACATAAAATGTAAATACTTGTTCTGCATTGCAGATAAAACAAAGTAGGCAAAACATGTTGCATAATTTTCATTTCTAAGTCTTGTGAAAAAATATACGCTGATCATAACTGTAAGTAAATGGGTATCTAATTAGACATGCATTATTCCTATCTATCTAAGAATGAGTTGCCTAGATGCAAAACTTACTAGAGCTGCCTCTGACTGTGAAGAATACGGTTAACTCACTGGAACACATCACTGCCTCCAGACTTGCACCTATTACCCATTTGGTGTTCTTCCTTTTTAGGTTGATCGTATCCATACAACATTTGATACACTCTCCTTGAGCAGAGCCATTGTGTTTCTTAAAGTTGTAGTTCTCATCCCAGGATAACAATCATGTAACAGATTTCAGGTAAGCAATTCTTAATAGGTGCTATTCTGTTATCTTTCTTTTGTGAATGCATAGCTCTTAAATCAGCTAAAAAAGAGATGCTACATTTTGAAAACGTGGAAGCAGAATTTCAGTGAGAAAAAATCTTAAAACATGCAGCTCAAATTGAACTATTTTTCCAAAATTTGCAGTCTGAAGGAACTCTTCATTTCCAATACATAAGGCAGAAGTTCCACTGCAAAGTATTTTATTCATCACAGAATTTAAGTATTAATCCCTATATGTCTGACCATAGTTATGAGAAGTACTTCCATGTTGTTTTGCTCTTCAGGACTTAATGCAAGAGCTCATCATATTTCAGAAGAATTTCTTAGCTAGTTCTAAGGAATGAGGCCCTAACCAATATTTGGCCCAAGAGAAGAGAGCAATAGAAGAGAATTCTTGATATATGTATGTGTCACGGTTCAGTTGATTGTATCACCAGCAACAGGGCTTCCCCTCCACCACCTTTCCTTTTTCCAGAGGGGGGGGAGGGGGGGGGAAAGTGGGGGGAGGGAAGAGGGGAAGAATTACAAAGGGCACAGGCACAACCAAGATAAGGGGGAATAACTAATTTACTGAAAATGATATAAGGATGTAAGACAATATGATATGAAAAGGGGTTACAGGTAATGAATAAAACAAATGGGAGAGAGAGAAGTTCTGACTCTATTCCTCGCTCTTCTGCCAGAAACAGAAGAGAGAGTCTTCTTCCCCACTGCTGTACTATACTACCTCTTTTACTTGGAAATCACATGGGGAACACTGGAGACTTCTGGGGACTGTAGTTTGTCTCTTCTCAGAGAATATTCTTCTTGAAGAGCTGAAACACACATAAGCTGATACCACCAGGGCCTGACACAGGAAAAGCATGCAGCTCCCCATCACTGTGCTTCAGCACAGAAACACCTTGCCACATAATGTCATGATATGGAATCCTGATAAAACCTGCTAATTAGTTACTATTATTTTTTGTCATTATAAAATTTCTCTTACTTGTAGATCAATAGTATACATAGTCCACTAAATGTTGGTGTAGTCATACACTAACAAAATTACAAAGATATAAGCAATTATAATGCTGGACCAAATTGCTGTTGATATTTCCACTGAATAAGTTTTTTTAAAATATTTGTATTACATTACATTAGGGTCATTCCAATCCTCCTTTTTGAATTCAGTTATTCATTTATCTTAGTGTGACAATTTAATCTCTATGTCCAAGGAAATAAAAATTTCCAGAAACTGAATGTGACCTATCTGAGACAAAAGGCTAATACAATTCCAGCAAACAACTGTTTAAGAGTAAATCCACTATCAATTAGTTCCTTTTCACTACAATAGTGCAATACCAAAAAAAGTCAGTTTTTAAATTATTTGTTCCTCTATGCTGCAGGCCTAGTTTTTATTATACTAGATGAACTGAACACTTCCAATGCTTGTATCTGTTTTGAATGAGACACGCTGACAGGATTGAGGGCATAAAAACATTTAAGTGAATTACTTTTCAAGGGGACTCAGTTTATTTCATCAGTTTGTTGGACATTAACCTTGGTTTCTAAGTTTAAGCTCCTTTATACCATTTCATAGATACATTAGAATTAGATAATTTCTGCTTTCACTCAGGAGATTGATAGATTAATGCTAATGGATGTATTCATGATTGTAAACTACAAACTTAGCAGACCTCAGATGCATCAAAATAGGAAAGAGAAGGTGAGGCTCCACAGCTGGCCATGCTCTAGAACTCAGGCCAGTTAGCCCTTCCCTTTGCAGTTTGGACTGAAAAAGTTTACTTGTTCTAGTGAGGTAGCTTATTAGTAAATTGGGTTATTTCCTTTAACATAAAACAAAACATGGTTCACTATTTTCTAACTTGATCTGTGCATTCCTTTTATGGAATGATTTTATGCTTCTTGTACCACCACTGATAATAATATAGGTGTATTTCTAGGTACATGGAAATTTCTCTAGGTGGTTTTACAGCAATATCTGCATCCCATGGGTGCAGATACAAGTAATCTATGCTAATAAGATTAGTAACTCTGATTTTACATCAACTGTATGGGAACTGCTGAATCACGGCCTGAACCTCTGATTGATCACCTGAGGCGAGCAATGAGTCAGCTCTGGGAGCACAGGTGAAGGTAATTCACCTGTGCTGCCAGAAGGGGTGGAGCCTGGCTCCACCTCTCCTAGACTCATTTAAGAGCTGACTACCCATGGGAAGGATCTCTTCTGGAGATCTGCTCTGCTGGAGTTTCACGGGCAAGACCAGGATACAGATAAGTGTTCTGTCTTTTCTGCTTTAGTGTAATAACTTTGTAGTCAAGCTCTATGGTATCCTGTAACATCTGTATGTTCATTGGCTGTACATCAACTTATTCCAAGCCTTGATTTTATATCAAAGGTGTTTAACAGAAAGACTAATTCCTTATTGGGGATTTTATTTTATTCTTTTAAAAATATTCTTGTCTGTTTACTTTATAGAACTATAGAATCTTTTGAATGGGAAATAACCTCTGAAGGTCACCTAGTCCAACTCCCCTTCAATGAATGGGGGTACCACAACTAGATCAGGTTGCTCAGGGCCTTACCCAGCCTTGAAAGTCTTCAGAGGCAGGGTATCAACCACATTTCTGGGCAACCTGTTCTGGTGCCTCGTCACCCTCATTATAAAAGACTTCTTCCTTATATCTAACCTAAATCTACCCTCTCTCAACTTGAAATCATTTCCCCATATTCTATCAACACCAACAGTGCCTTTCCTGCAGCTCCCCTTTAGAGGTACAGGAATGGCCACTATCAGGCATCTCAGAACCTTCTCTTCTGCAGGCTGAACTCTTTTGGTCCCTCCTTGTAGGGGAGGTGTGCCATCCCTTGGATCATTTTCTGGCCGTGCTTGTTCATATTTCCACAGTAAAAGGATTGACATGATGCACTACTATGTGAAAATATTATTTTTATCACTAAATCATACTTGCACTCCTCTGGGTCTCTCAGCTTAGCAAGTACTTTATCAGGGCTTACAACTATTGAATTTCTGTTTTCTTTCCTTTATGTGAATTTTCTGTGAATTTCCTATTTTGGAAAGGAGCTATGTTGACAGTCTGGGGAAACTGAGTCCTCTGTTCATCCACAGAGCAATTATTTCAAACTGTAGTTAGAAGCTGCAGAAAGTGTTAATATTTATCCACTATTTTTATGGAAACTAAGACTACCTAGCATAAGAACTGGACTAGGTTTTTAAAGCTAGCAAAGTTGTCATAAGTAATAGCATTTTCAGTCATTAGAAGTTATAAAGGATTTAAACAGAATCCTTATTTTTTGTCTTACGCAAAGAGATGAGGATCAGAGGTAGATGGAAGAACTCCGTAGTTTTGTACCCAAATATATCTGGGTTTGTGCATCTATAACACCCTTTACTCATGTTTCAGTTCTCCTCCTTGACTTTTTGCCATTATGAGAAGTAGTTTAATCTAGTTTTCCTTGTGCAAGTCTACCAGGAGCTTACTTCAATCCAAAGGACTACTCCTTTAATGCCAACCCCAGCCCCCTGAAAAACAAATGATACAGAACAAAAAGACATTACACTGAAGTGACACTGGCTAGTAATGAGCATAATCTGACATTACTATAGCTAACATCCCGAACAGCTAGTTAACTTATTTCACGTTTTTGTATTTATTTTCATAAAACCATTTTCCTCCTTATACCACATTGCTCATTTGCTTCAGACGAGTTTCTTCAGAGCAAACTGACCTGAAGAGAGTTATGAACTTGTCATAACTGGACTGTGTTGACTCTAATATCTTAAGTTATACACAAATATCTTAGTCTGTCCTGACTTTATATACCTAAAAAGTTAAGCATCTAGATCACTGTAAAACTGTTCTAAAAAGATTACGTGACCATAAATATCTATCAGGCAAACTGTCTATGACATTTCACCATCAGTCTTTAAATGTCTTGCATTTTTGTGGTTATCAATAGACGGTTACACATTTCAGTCCTCTTCTCTAGCTTTCCCCACAGATCTTACTTTTACAGTGTTGCTGTTTCATGTGGAAAATGTTACTAAGTTTTAAATTCATAGCTTCAATCTGAAGGAAATATTTCATGCATCAGAACTTCAACACTTGTGTTCAAAGATGGACTTAAGCCATTGTATTTACACAGTCAGTACAGCACCATGACTCTTCTCCAATCTTTTGATAAGTAAGAAAAAATTTCTTTTACTGATAGTGGAAAAGGATTGCTGACTGTTGTCAATTGTTCCTTTCACGGTTTCCTAACATCCTGTGGCAAATCAAGAGACTAATGACGTGGGGAAGTAAAAAAGATATTGAATACATCTTCAGCTATTGGTTATTTTCGAGATAGAAAGATGTAAGTGAATCAAAAACCAACTGAAGAGTTAAGACTAAGCAGAATATTTTTGCATAAAATAAGTGCAATTCACCGACCTCTGTTTTAAAAGCACTAATTATAAATCTTAGTCAGAACTTCCTTTTACATTTCATGAAGGTAATTAGTGTATTTCTCTTTTTGCTGCTCATTACATATCATGATTATCCTCCTTCCTTCTTTTTGTGGGTGGCTATAAAGTATGCTCAGCTTTTCTCCCTGAGATGTTGTATTATTTTACTGACTGAAATATGAATTAAAAATGAATTAAAATAGGCAATAAAATGAATTTCTTTAATTATTTTTAAACAATATTCAATGAGGTAAGATTCAGACATTGCTCAATAATTAAGTAAATTTTCTTACAAGTAAAAATCTGATGTTAACTTTGACTGGCATAAATGGCACTGCATTACCATGCACAATAGTAGCAACAGTCTTCATCTCTTCTTTGATCTAAACAGCTACAGAAACCCTGTATTCATGTGAATCTAATTTCAGGATACAGAGGGAAAAAAATGAGAAATGGAAAATAAAAAAATGTTAAGCACTGAACTAGTAATTGTGGTTAACATATCACTGTAACAATACAGTTTGGAACATACATTATTTAAAGAGTGAAATCATCTGCTTTAGCATCATAACTCACACAGGAATTTACATAAGATAATAAAGACTCATAGCAAATTCTTACAGTTTTATAATGACATAGCAAGCTTTTCAAAAGAAAATAAGATATTCCCAGAAGCCCTACTAAATCCACTTCAAAAGCTGCAGAGGAGATACACAGAGACCCTTATTTTAGTAGCAAAGAGTATTCTGGATGAATTGCATAGATATGTACAGACATACTGGTAGCTTATGTCAAGCTTGGTTATAAAGATTGTTGATGCTGGATCACTTGTTTCATCTTACCAGTACAGGCATATTTTCAATACTTTGTCCAGTGTTATTTTAGTGAATCATTAGGTGTAATATATGTCAGTGGTATTTTATATTCCCTAGCTATTAATATTAAAATGTCTCTTCCTTGCATTGTGTGTTATTCTTCCTTACCATTACCCTCACTTCAATAGAGTTCAAGTAGTTCCTTTTTCTTTGATATGTGGATGTTTAACAATTTCTAGATTCTTACTCATACTCTGCATCCCAGTAGATCAAGGTATATGCTTCTTCCTTTTGACTCCCGTGATCCACAATTTTTTCTTGGCTACTCTGATAGATTGTGAGTCACTGGAGATCCAACTATCTTGATACAAAAATACCACTTTCAAAGTAGCATAACATGTACACAGTAATAAAATTCTCTGACATAGACTTCAACTTTAATGTCTGTTGCTCTAAGAGCCTCCCTTTCTTTCAGAGATGTCTTTACCTCAGGAAAACTCTAGGCTTTTCTAGAGCTGCCACCTGAACAGCAGTGACAGTCATCCTTCTGGTCTGTCATGTCAGTAACAGCTCTCTTTTCTTCTCCTGAATAGAGATGGGCTGGTAGTTATTTAGAACAATGCCTCAGAATGGCACCCACATCTCCTGATCAGGAGTGCCTATCACCATAGAAAACTGCTATATGTTTTCCTCCTGAACTCCAGTGCAAACTTGCCCTTTCCTTGTCCTTAGGTCTGTTCCATCTCACCATCCTGATCTTTCTGAAGAGCATTTTCTTTGATGTCCTTCCAGGAGCTTCATTTTCCATATATCAGAAAGTAAGTAAAATCTTTTCTTCCAGAATTTATCAGAACTAGAAACTGGTTCTAAGAACCCTTCCAATACTCACAGTTATTAAAAATAGTCATACACTGGAATAAACTCGGGACAAATATCCCCAGCACAGTTCTTAAATTCATTTCTTCAGATCTTCTTTCTTTTGACAAGTTAAAAACATTTTTGTTTGTTATAATTTGATTCCTCCTGATATGCAATCATCTGCAACTGCTCTTTCCCAAATTTCTTCTCTGCTGATGTTTCTGAGAACATTCATAATGGAAAAGAACATTGCAGATGCTGTTTGATTAAGTACCTATTTCACGATGATTGCATTTTAAGCATCATCCAAGAGGCATCACCATTTCAGGATGTGTTTTACAAGCCTTTATATTGCCATCTGAATGTTGCAAAGGAGGCAGTTTTCAGAGGCAATTATATCCGCCACTAAATATCAACTGTGCAAAGACAGAAATTGAGTAGTTTGAATTACTAGCTGAAATGAAGCATGGAAATATTTGAAATGGCTTTCATAAGTGTTTGACTACTCCAGCCTGTAGAAACACTTCTCTATATTTTTTGCTATCAAATATTGTGATATAAAGTCTCATCGTGAGCTTAATCTGAAAGGTACAAGGAGATCATGGAACTAATCCTCCTGGAAGATATGTTAAGGCACATGCAAGAGAAGGATGTGATCTGAGACAGTCAGCATGCCTTCAGCTTCACAAGAGGCAGATCATGCATGATAAATTTGGTGGTCTATGTTGTGGTTTTGTGATTTTGGATTATTGGTATTCCACATCACAACATCATGTAGAGCACTGGGAGTTAAAGTGCTGATGTTCCAGTTCTAGGTACCTGTCCAGAAAAGAACTACATTCCCTGGGGGACTTTGCGATCAGAGAGGAGATATGACTGCTGGCAAGGTCACCTGATGCGCTCTTCATCTCCCTCAACCGGACTGCGCATCTCACCTCAGCGCTATGGTGAGGTTATCCACCTTCCAGATATTCTCTCTCATTGTATTTGGTTTATTAGTTTCAATTCTAATTATATTGTATTATAATGTGTTATCTTGCATTCTGATACTATGTTTAGTAAACTAGTTTGTTTCTCCTCAGATTGCTACTACTGTTTTTAATTATTTTGGGGACCCCTGTTTCCCTTTTCTGGAGGCATGGATTTTGTGAAATCCCTCCACCTTGCTAATCACAGAACCGGGCCAAACCAGCCCATAAACTGTTGACAGTCTACTACAATGGAATGTCCAGGTAAAGGTCTGTGACAACTGGTGCCCCGAGGCACCTGTCTTGAGACCAGTGCTTTTCAACTTCTTTGTCAACAACCTGGATAGCTGGATTGAGTGCAATCTGTGCAGGTTTGCATAGTGGAGCAGTTGATCCAACAGAAAGTAGGGATATCATCCAAAGGGACCTAGACAGGCTTGAAAAGTAGGCCCATGTTAACTTAATGGGATTCAACAACAACAAATGTAAGGTATTGCACCTAGGTCAGTGCAATCCCAGAAATATATACAGATTAGAGAAGTCAGTGAAATAAGTGCTGCAGAAAAAGGACTTTAGAGTCCTGGTGAACAAAATACTGGACATGAGCCAGCAGTGTGTGTTTGCAGCCCAGGAGTCCAACTATATCCTTGGCTGCCTCAAAAGATATGTGGCCAGCAGGACAAGGGAGATGATCGTCCCATTCTACTCTGCCCTTGTGAGGTCTCATCTGGAGTACTATATTCAAGTCTTGGGCCTCCAACATAGGAAAGATATTGAGCTTTTAGAGTGGGTCCAGAAGAGCCATGAGGAAGATCAAAGGGCTGGAGCACCTCTCCTATGATGAAAGAATGAGGAAACTGGATTTGTTCAGCTTGGAGAAGAGAAGGCTCCAGGGGAAATCTCACTGCAGCCTTCTAGTATTTTACAAAGTTTTAACACGAAGAACTGCAATAAGATTGAAGCAAGAACATTTGAACATTTAGGTATCTATATGAGCTGAAGTCAAACTGATTTTGCTGAGTATGCTTTAAAAATGTATAGCTCTAATTCTGACTGAAGTTGATTATGATGTAATTAAAAAGTCACATAATTAAATATTCATATACAGGGTTACTGCTTTTGGCAGACTTACTCCTTAAGAAGGATTTAAGGCAACATTTGGCATATGCAACATTCACGTTCGTGTTCTCACTTGACGGAATTGAGTCTGAGTCAACTCAGTACTACTGTGATGTGAAAGATGCTTCTGACCCCAAAATGTCTCTTCTGGTGAAAGTTTAATTCAAATAACTCAATTACAAACATCAGCTTTGACAAATCTCATTTCTGGGGGGGAAACAAATGAAAAAGCTAATTAACTTGGCAGAAACAGAATCATTATGTGGGGTACTTTTAATAAAAAATTTTAAAATACTTTTCAAGTTACCTTCTCATCCTCATTGATTATCTATAGTGGGCTAATGCAGTAGAAAACAGATTTTTCAAATATCTATTCTTTAATCTTTTCTGAAGCTAAGATGTGCTAAAGAAAGAAGTCTTATACATTATGAGGAAAAAGCTCCTGTAAGCATTGCTGGAGTGTTTAGATCCCTATCGCTTTCCCTGAAAGTATTACTGAGAACCAATTTTTAAGTACAACACATTTAAAGATTGATACCTGAAATTGTTCCATGATCAATACGTGCCAAAACACTTACATGAGGTGCAAATTACTAAGTCTGGAAGGTATTGTAGGAAAGGGTGTGACAAAATTTTCTTACATTATTTTCTTACTTGCTGTCAATGAGAAAGATGTGTTTTCATGACAGATGGATTTTTAATCTAATACAGAAGAGCTATAATTCAACAATATTAAAATTCTGCAGTCAAGTCATAGGACAATCACATTGCCATGATTTACTGTCAAATCATATTGAAATGACTGTGAAATCAACACTTTTTTTTTATAGTATAAAAGCTAATTTTCCCTTTAGCTGCTGATCCACTGTTAAGGGTAATTTTTACTCAGCTACTCTTCAAAACATTTTGTTTTTTTTCTTTTAAGATGAAAGTGCAGTTGGTTATTTTTCATAGTATAAAATAATTAAACAATTAAGAGAAGTGCTTCTCTGTAAACTGCTGCATTTAATAGACATTTGTTTGTGGTGAATTATTTGACTAAGGGAATTTTATCTATTTTTGTCTTACAACATAGCATTCTTACTATTAAAAATCTCTAACTTCTCACTGCGGCTTTTCACCTGCAGTTCTATTCTCTTCAATCATCTTGAAAAGAGAGAGTACTATTCCATGGCCAGGTCACCTTGCCAAAATAATCAAGTTATATCTCAGTCTATTCAGAATACTGAGTAGAAGGTCAAGTAACTAAAACTTTGAATAATAATGCTATTTTAATGGATTTGCATTCTGATTGTTACACAAGACAAGAGATAATCTGGAAAAATGCAAGAAAAGATAAAAAATTCAAGGTACTCTTGGCCATTATAGGGTAAAATTAAACTAGGTCTTCAACATTCATGTGTTGCATTTCATACATCTAAATATTGATTCATTTTTCCCAAATAGATATGATGAAATAGCAGCAGTGCAGCAGTCAAATGGAAGCAAGAGCTACATAAACTATTATAACAAGCATCAGCAAATAATTCAAGCAGTGCTGAAAGATCCAGACAACAAAAGAAATTGAGTATTTAATTAACCTCTAGCTGTAGTTTCAAGTAACTTCTGCGTTCTTTGAAATAAGTTATTTTTCAGGAGTAATGACTGTAGGATAAGGATCAGTTTTCCCATCACTAAAACAGAGTGAATTATAGACCAACGTGATTTTTATCTAGTGATCAAATAGCTGTTTCACTGTTTTGCTGCTGTGAAGACTGTTTGTTGTTCATTAAGTATCTCATATTACTTGAGTAAATTACCACGTTCATCAGATTTAATTCTCATTTCAAGACCATCATAAGTCACATCACAATAAACCTGGAACATTATAAATAAAATTGCTACTACTTGTCTAACCTAATTTTGCTATGTGATCTTCTTAAGCACTTCTCCTCACCTCTATTCCAAGCAAAGTTAAAAGCAATCTATTTCTTGCCTTCTTTTTCTGCTCCAGAAAACAAACTACTCTTTTCTTGCTCAGAAAATTAACATAGATACCAGTAAAGCTACAAAAAGCGAAATGTATTACTCTTTAAAACCTTCAGAAACAATGGAATAGCTTTAAAACCTAGGGAAAAGGGGCTGAAGTGGCCTTTTCTCATTAGTATGGAAAGTATCTTGTTTCCTTAATAATAATTGTGGAATTTCACAAGTGGATTTCCTGCACAATACAGCAGTATTACTGATATCAAGTAGAAATTACCTAGATTAATTATATAAAATATTTCCTGGACATGCAATCCCTCAATTGTCATATTAATAGAGACCAGAAATTTGCATTCAATTTCCTGTTTGATTTTCTAGCTAACAGGAGAGCAGAATCTTATTCCAGATTAGTGAATCCATTACTGCTTAAGAGTATGACAGATTTTTCAGTAGAAGCACGCTGGCTAGCACATGAAGAATCCACCTGCACCGGCATCACCTTGTTTTAATGATCATGAGGAGTAGAGTGAAACAAAGGGATAAGCTATAAAATATGCATTGATTTTTCTCTTTCTTTCTTTTTTTTAAATTATTTTTTTGCGATCATGAAAACTTCTTATCTCTTTACATTACTCATATCTTCTGTGTATCATCAGATAGTAGTTATGCTGGCATTTAAATACAAATTGAAGTTTTCTATATGCTCCAAGCAAAGCTGACGGAGAGGTACCCTTAAACCAACTTTCCCTGAACTTCCTGAGTTGTATTATTGAAAGTGTTATACAGAAATAGATTATATTTTCCTAATTTGGCTTACATTTTAAAATCACCTCATGCCTTGTTTTCTGATGGCCTTGTGAGCTGCATGGTACAGTCATGAATGAAAATATTTTGGAAAGGAGAACTTAAATTCAGAGATGCTTCCAGAATGCCTCTTTAACTTTACACTTGTGTCCTTCAAGAGCTCTCACAACTCTAAGTCCATTTGCATTCTTGTCCCTTCCTGTCATTTTTCCTGACAATTCAACCATTTTATGAGATTTCTTTCAGAGTCAAGGAAGTCTTTTGTCTACAATGCATTTCATACCTGAAGGTCCTCATATAATGTATAAAATATCAAGAAGAATTTTAGTTGCACTGAAGTGCTGGACCTTAAAAGCATTTCAGCAGAGATCTTGACATGTTAAAAGTTTATTAAAACAAGTTTGTATATTTAGATTAACTTAAGCTGTGCTTTGCCTAATTCCTTGTACCGGTTGTGACTTTCAAGTGCCTGATGAATGCTGTTGTCTTGTTTACTGCCTCTCTCAAAACTGGAGAGCTGTTAACCTGGATTAGTAGTTAAAACTCTGGAGTAACGCAGCTGAGAAGAATTCTAATGAATGACTTTATTACTCTGCACATGCTGCCTGAAGTGCTTTTTTTTTCACCATTTTGGAGATGAATGTTCTTCAGTGCTGCCATTTCTACGAGCAGAAAGTATCCCTTTGCCCTGTGGCTGGTGGATGGAAGTAGGGGAGAGCTCCCAGAGTCAAAGATGTGCAGCCCCAATGCAGATTGTTAGCCAGGGTGATTAAAGGATAAGTTTGTTAGTCTTATTGGCAATATCCAATTAATTTTGTTAGAACGGTACCTCTGATAAAAGCAGACTTTATTTGCGATTGCAATGGTGGCTGTCCCGCAAACAGGAGTGCACCTATGGACACAATATGACAGCTTTTGTACCTTGTCTCCCCCACGCCCATTCTCTCCCCTGTTCTCCCATTGGCTGGGTACTCCAGGTTCACAATCTAACCAAAGATTTACATTTGTTAATTACATTCGGACACTTCTTGATTCATGTGTGATCTTGTACCAGTCAGTTGCCATCCTGCTATTTCCAAGATGTCTCAGTACTTTCCTTATCATGCTGATATAGCGATTCTCTCCAAGGCTTCTTCCATTCTGTCCAGAGGACACTTCCTTTGTTAAACAAAGAGCACTGAGGGAGAGGGAATGCCAGGCCTTCCTGATGCCTCTTCAGACACTTCCTTGGGCGTATCATGACTTGTTCTCTGGTTTGATCAATCTTGTGCAGGATATTCTTGCAATGTGTATGAAAAATATTATATATGTATTCATGCTGACTAGACACAAATTGTTGCTAGCTATACAAGTATTGTTAATTAGTCTACTTGTTTTAATGCAGAAACATTTGATTCCCACAGTCTGAATCCATATGATACAGCAAACTGACAAGGACATAGAATGGAGGCATATTAATTTTGAGAAGAAACGTGGGGAGACTTATAATCTGGCTTCCAAAAGGCTTTTAGTTTCTGAGAGAAGCAGGGGGATGCGTAAGTGCAGAACATAAGTTTAAACACATTTTCTATTATGCTCTCCCTTTGAAAAATAAGCAATCTACATGCAAAGCATAGCTTGCTTCTAACATGGATATTACATTGGCAATAACCTCCTAGTGGCAAGATATTTGTAATGGAAAATGTAGGTGATAGACTTGGTCTGATGTGTTTATCTTCTACTGTTGTGTCTTTAAAATGCTTCTGAACAAAGTAATAGCATATTTTCAAAACATAGGGTTAAAATCCCTATCAGGTATTTACTCAATCTTGGGACAAGTGTGCTTGAAAAGGAAAAAAAAAAAAAAATAGGCTGCCAGGAAGGATCTTATTCTTTATTTATAAATCTACAGTTCAAAACCTTTGGTTTAAGGAGTTTAGATCACTTATTAATTAGTATTGTTCCTTTTTTGAATAATTAAATTACACAAGTACATGGTAAGATTTATTTTTGCAAGATGATGTATTAGTGCTGCTCACATGTAATATTCCATCAGATAAAATGCAGTGACAAAGAATATTTTGTAAATATTTAGGAAATCATTGATCAAAAGACAGTTTATTGAATGTATTATTTATAAACAGAAAAAATACAGGTATTACTCGGCAATTGCTGCTTCTGATGTAGCTAAATTATTTAAGAACTCACTGAAAGTTTCACAAGCAGTATTTGTAGAGGTATTTTTCTCTAAAATTCATGCTTCCTATCGTTATATTCTTTTATTTCTTCTCCCTCTTTTAGCTTAAAATGCCTGTGTAGCTCTTGTATATATTAACTTTTAAGACACTTAGATACCATACAAGATGGAAAACTACATAACAAAATTTGTTACTGCAAGTTCAAACCTTTTAGCTTCAGTGCTAAATGTCTCACAGGCTGTCAAGTATTATGTTAAAACTTTGATTTTAGGAATTGTGCAGTAGATAGAGAGAAAGCAACTATGGCCATTTCTTCTATGTTAATCAGATTCTCTGAACCATGGGGTGTTTATAAAGTATTCAAGTATTTTCTTAGCACAGAGCTAAGCAATAGCTTGCCTGGCAGAGGAATGAGCTTAAAATGAGCTCAATCTCAGATAAATGAGAGGGAGTTATAATGTGAAAACACATTCATTTGCATTTGTGGCAGAAACATACGTTTAGGATCAATGCATGTAAGGAACTACTGGAACTGCAAGTGCTGGGCAAGTCCTCCAGGATGAAGTAGTGACAAGCATAGCAGGAACTTGTTTTTCTTTATGGTCTACACTTGATTTTGAAGGAGAGCCTTGAAATGAAAGGAGAAATGAGATGTTAGTGTGTGCAAATTGTGGAGCTGGGATACAAAGTAACACAGATCTTGGTAATTTAAATTGCACTGAACCCATTTCATTCAGAGCTGGAACAAGAGGTTTGCAGCTGTAATCCACACGATTCTACTGATTTTCACTTCAGACTGAATCCCAAACAGCAAATGCATATCAATCATATCCATTTTGTGCACAGTGTCAAGTTGGTGCAAGTAACTGGTCCACTGTTCTGAATTTAAACTGCAGCAATATTTCTGAGAGCAAAACTTGGGGCAAAATGCGCTAACTGCTAGGATACAGTGACAGACTTACAACCTACTTAATCTTTTCAGTTGTTCAAAAAGCCACACCCAAGACCAGCACACCATTGCCAGCTGGAAGAGAGCCCAATAGCTAGAAGGAAATGGCTGGAGTCCTGTCACCCAGCCACTGTGTGAGAATCTGGTCAATCACCTGGAGGCATGCCTCTTGGGTGGATGCCAGGTGTCATCTGGAATGCATGTTTTGTAGCTTTTGAATATGAGAACTGAGTGAAACAGATCTAGTTTTAGAATTGTCCTTTGCTACAATTATGCAATCTTGTCTCTTATCTAGAGATGAACAGAGTTTTCTGGTTTTCAGACAATGAGATATGGAAGGGGGAAAGCTATATTTAAATTCTACAGTGCAAAGTGAGTTTAACAGAGGCTTGTGGGTTCTATTTTTGCATCATCTACCTTAAAATGGGGTACTGGTTTCTACCTTCCTGGAATTGCCTTCAGTCTGTACTCTTGAGCAGTATGTTCATACTCACTGTGCGCAAGTGTTCCAAATGAATATCTGGCTGGGCAGTTGCCAAGCCATTTAAACTAAATGCAGCTGTCTTCAATTTTAAATACATCACACTGATTTCATATGATAGTTCATCTGTAACTATTTGGTAAGAATTTTGAAACAGCTTCTGCATGTTAGGAATTCAGCAGAAATGAAATATGACCCTCTTGAGATATTAATCCTGCTAAAATGAATCAATACATTAATAAATGGCAGGAACTTGAGTAAATAGTCTCCTTTAAAAAAAGGCCCAGTGAAGAATGAAACTTTAGAGGTTTTTCCCTTGAATAATGATTTAAGAGCAGATGAGAATAACTTACATGGGCTTAATTATTTCTATTCCCTGTCTTTATCCATTGCCAGAAACAGTTAATTAAATCAGAATAAGGCTTCTTCCTGATAGACAGCTATATAACATCGTATAATATTATGTTTATTGGTTTGAAGATAGATGACATAACCGAAATAAAGCTTGTTTGGCTGTACCTTAGCAATGTCCTTATGATACCTGCTAACGCTACTTTGGCTAGCAAACATTTTCTAGCAGAAAGGGCTGCTTCTGTTCAAGCAATAACTGTGCATGCCATGGGCATATATAGTTTAAGCAACATTTATAAAACGCGATTTCAATCATTCAAAATGTGCAATGAAATGAAGACAGATGTATCTAGGGGTTTGTGAATCTTGCTCCACATTGCTATGTGCAATAATGTCTGATGGAAGAACTGAAAATCCTCGAAATCACAATGAAAATCATAGGCAAATATTTCTGGTACTATGTGATAAACTGTCTTGCTATGAACTGTGATTTAACTGAGGATCAGAAACAAGATTTATCCTATTAATTGGAAGGCAAATTAATTATAGAATCACTTCGCTATCTTTAAAAACTCACCCTTGCTCTAGGAAAAGAGTCTGGCAGTACTTCAAAGTCCTTTTTACGTGTGTTCATCTACACTTACAATTACTTCTATTATGCTAACATTTCCTTCCTTTATACTAATATTTTTATTTATCTTATATTAATATCTTATTTTTATTATCCTAACATATGAATACTTGATAAATTCTGGTAAGCTTCACTGATAGAAACACTTTTGAAAATATATTTAAAATCAGTGGAGCAGGGTAATGTATAAAAACAAATTTGAAATTAGTATTCTGCATTCACACCAAAGTATTACATGTATGATATATATATAGAAATCTACTGGGAGTACGGAGAGAAACAGCAAGCAGACAAAACCCCCCAAAAGATCCCTTCAAAGCAAATATGCAAATCAGAAAAATATTTCTATATCTGTGCATTAAGTTATCGTCCATCTCTTATCAATCAGATCTCAGGTATAGGTTATGCTGCAAAAGTGTATGGATCTCTATGGTTACTACAACCTTCATTATAAATATGTTTGTTAGCTAAAGCTGGCAATTTGAAGCAGGGAGTTCTCAATTTTATTGCTTGATCTGAAGCTAAAGAGAAATTCTCCCACATATGAAAATGATTGGTATTTGGTAGTTCTGTGCACAAGGTTTTAGCCCTGCCATAGTTTTTTCTATTGGCTTTGTACCTTGTGTATGTTAATATTTGTATTCCTTCAGTTACTTTACTATTATATTAGCACTCCGACAACATATTTGGTGGTTATTGAGAAAATCTGATGCTACAGTGCTCTGAAAAACATGAAAGCAAAGACTACCAACCTCAGGAATTAAAAGGCTGAAAGTGCTTAGTTTGTGTCAAGCATGCTGTTATTTCTGAGTAAAGAAACACTTATTCCATGAAATGAAATGTTCACTAAAGGTTTGTGAATTATGAGAAGGTAAACTGACATAGATGGTACCTTTCTTTACATAAAACCCTCAGATGTGTTTATCTTTTTTAACTTGATATGTAATTGGTGTAGTAATGTTTCATGCACTGAGAGACCATGTTAGTTTATTATTAGCAGTTCAAAGACATATGGCCAGAAAAATTGAAATGAAGATTGCCATTCTTACACACTAACACTGCTCAAAGGCTGTCTCACCTTATCGGTGATTACTGAAAGTATGCCAAGTAAGCTTTTTGCTTATCTGCCAAGAAAATGGAATTATGATTGCTCATTACATGCAGGCTCCATCTTCACATGAGTGCCAGTGTTTGGATCACCTGTACTCACTAGACCTTAAGCAGTGTTGTGAAACTGTTTGCAGAAAGCTGTGGTGATGTGCCTTTGAATGCTGAGACTGGAGTAAAGTGACTCATGCAAATTACTTACTTATTCTCTGAGTATTGATATTAAAATACGTGTTGCTTTTAAAAAGTTCTACAGTGATGATGAAAAATGTAAAACTAAGTTTGTACATCATGCAAGTTTTCTCTGTGCAGAAAAACTCTGAAGGAACATATAATGCACAGTAAATTTTGGCTGGGGCGACATAGAATCTGGAAACATAAAGCAGGCCCCACTTGTGTGACTCCAGTTTATAAAACAAGGCCTAGCTTCACATATGGAAGGATGCGTAAGTCTCAGCTCCCTGCTGGAACTACCAAAATAATACCACTGTGGTAAACTGTGATTCTGCTTATGTGCAGTCTCTTCTTGTCTTTTGAGAAATCCATTTTTCTCTTCTTTCATGCCACACTGGTGCTGTCTTATCAGCTTGCATCAGCTGCACTGCATTTCATTGACTGCCTGATGCTGCCGATATGACCTGACATGATTTTTGAAGTGACTTCCCAGCAGAAAATGTGAAGATTTTAAAGAAGTAATTTTTTCCAGTAGTTTTGTAGAATTACATAACAAACCCGCAGAAATTTTTCCTTCCAAAACAATAACTAAGAAAATAACACAGAAAAATTCTTTTTTTTTTTTTTCCAAAGAGTTAGCTAATATTTCTTCCTTCCAATACAAGACACAACTTTTCAAGTAAACTGAATAGATAATGAGGCTATGATCATTTTATTATCAAGAAAATACTTATAGAGTAGACACTATAGTCTTACTGAATACAGGTTATATATACATATTTCTGTAAATAATTATCTATTAAAGAATATCTGCTGTGTCATTTGAAACTTTTGTGAGTAATGTTTTTCAATAGCATTGCAGTGATACTTTCTGCTGTAATCAAGGGTTCCTCCATTTACCTCTTACAGGGTTTTAAATCAAGATAAATGTATTGACATCCTGAAATGGTCAGAGAACTGCAGTCTCTCAAAAAAGAGTAAAGGTACATTAACTCCTAGTTGTTATAGCAGCTAAACAGTTCACTTTTCAAAGTGTTCATATGAAAGACCTGTGTTACGCACAGTAGATTAACGTTAGATCCTTGTTCCAACAGGCAGAAAGAATATTTAAAGATGGCTCAAGTTGTGGATGCTGGCTTATCTAATGTAAAGATTTGATGTTGTAGAACTGTATGAGACAGCTTATGCCTTGTGTGGGCAGGTAAGGAGATGTTTGGATGCTCTTCTTGGTAATGTATCCTCCTTTTCTCACCTCTGCTCCACTACAACTTCTATCCAGCTATTGCTTCTTGGTAGCTCTGCTGGGAGAATAGGGGACAAGTAACTGATCCAATGTGCAAGCAGAAAATGAATATGCACACCTATAAACAGAGCAAAACAAGTGCTTAATTAGCAATATATGCTACAGCAAGAAAACTTAGTACCAGCTGTATTGTATTAAACGTACATTTTTTCAATACATTCATATTGAGGAATCAGTGTCATGTATTGAAACTCCTCAGTGTGTACAGGAATCATTCAAACAAATTAATCCCAGCCTTTCTCCTTGAGCTTCAATATTTGTTGCTTTTAACATTGCTCTTTCTACAACAGAAGCTACAACAAAAGCGTTACTGATTTATATAAAGTGTCAGGAACACTTTAATGATTAAACATTCTTGAAGCTCTCATTTAAAAGTAATGCTAAGAGGAAATTAAAACTAAGAACTAAGAATTTTAATCACTGACCCCAAAGTGTCAGACTCTTTCTGTACTATGGCAGGTAGAAAAAATTAATACATCAACTAACAGGCTTGGTACCAACCCTGTGGTATTGCTCCAAGGTCCCAGGGGATACAGGTGCCCTGAGATGCCCTAACAAGAATCACCCCAGGAACAGCTGTAATAGAGTTGTTTTACTCTTCTGTGCTATGCACCGTTCTTGGGGGGAGAGGGGTTCAGCCTTTGATTATTATTTAGCATTATAGGTTCCAGTTTGTAGAAACATTCTAAATCGTTCCTAATATGCTTTTAATTATTTGCTTAGAGTGCCTATTCTGCTATTCAAGTCATTCAAAACCTAATTGTTATCAATTCCAAAGTAATGCTAAGAGGGAGTAAAGTAAATCAGTTTATAGAAAGGGATGTTTTTTCTTTTTGTTAAGTGAAGGCAAGTGATCTTGATAAACTGTATCAGTAGTTTTTCTTATAGTATAGACTCATGTAGTGATTAATTCCTTGCTGTTTGAGCTGATTAAAGGAGACCAAATCAGGAGTGATACAACTTGTAGCTAAGTAGTTTCCATGTGAATTGCAGATAACTATAGTAAAGCAGAGGCTAGATACAACAGTGCTAGTATAATAAAGAAGCTGGTAATATTAACACTGCAATATACTTAATACAGAGTAAAAAATAAAAGGCAAGGGTAACAGAAACATGTCAACATTTTGTAATTCAGTTCATTTCTGAACCTTTACCTTTCATATGCACAGGTGGAATTTTCTTGCTCTCTTAGTATCAAGTTATCAAATACTTCAGATGTGAGAATCAGTAACTCAGACAGGTCCAATTCTGAAGCTTCCTGTAATGTGAATGTTAAGAAGATCTGAGAAGGATCTTGCCTCTATGCTCTTTTTGTCGTATTTACTCTACTGTTGGAAATCCTGTATGTGAATTAGGAGGGTGGATTTATAACATGGCTAATCCTGTCAAAAGCAGTTGAGGGATTGCTTGACTTGGCATCCTGTTTGATGTTAAGCACACTGTAAGTAGTTCAGTAAATGAATATATTTTGCCAGCCTGTTTCTTGTTTTGCTGTGAATTGACATTCGTAACATTTGTGATGACACTGAAATGTTTTCCCACCTCTTCATAGCTAAAGTGGCAGAGAGGATTGATACAATAAGAAAATACAGTGATTGAGACAAGTTAATATGAAACAGTGATTAGGAGCCCAGGATAAAGACGTGAAAAACTCCAGATTTTAGCCTTTTTCTTCAGCTTCCCTCTGGAAAAAAATAAAGTATTTCTGTAAAAAGATATATTTGCAGTTACCCAAGTCCTTAGGTAAGAAGTAGTCCTGCATCATAAATCTAAGGCAAACATTTCTATTCCTTACTGTTTGAAAATCAAGAAGTCATCTTTGATTTGCCTGGTGATTTAATGTGTCTCAGGTTACTTTTAATTTGACCAGTGAAGGTTATAGAAGGACCACTTATTCTGACAACTTTTGAATCACTGACATTGAAAACCTAGTCTTTTTAATGTGATGAAAGTGTTCATATGCAAAGCTTGGTATAAAAAGAGTGCAAGTTGCATATAAAGCTCTTTAATGGTCCCAGGTTGATATCTACTGACAAGCCAATTAACATGCGTGGCACTCTGGAAAGCAGTAACAGCAGATAAGGCTGTAAGTGTTTTGGGTCCTGTTAGAGAATAAAATTTAAGTTAGCCTGAAGAGGCTGCTAGCATGCATTTCTTTTCCACAAGAGAAACTTTTCAAAATGTATGCATGAAATTGATTTATTTTTTTTTTTTCTTTTCAAAGCATTGGGCACAGTCCCTGACAGTTTTGTGACAGAATGTGAGTGTTCCAGTGGAATCTATAATCTACTTTAGGCTGAAACTAGGTTGAACGCTTCTGAGGATGAGACTGTGGATAAACGTAGCCTGGAAAACAACAAAGATCCATCTAGTATTCCTATGCTTTGTGAATTTGACTAGTTCTGTAGGGTTTTTGTGTTGTATTTTTTTTTTAACTTAGGCTGTATTGCATAAAATATACTTTTGGCAGCAAACAGTTATACTGTTATGTGGAGGATAAGTATTTCCCTTGCTTATTTTAAATAAGATAACTGGCAATTTAAGGAGGTACCTGCCAGTTTTCATGCTAACGGACATTGTACTATCATTCTGTATTCACCCTCTCTATATCATTAATATATTTCTGCATATATTTTCCAAAGTGAAGAAGAATCCTTTGGATTTTATCTGCCATTTCGTCACAAAGTAATTTGGTATTATTCTATTAAGTAAAAATTATAAAATGTAGGATATAAGAGCATTTTCTCTGACATATAAATTGGTTTTATTGGGAAGAAATGATTTTGATAGTCAGATGACCGTGGTTAGAATAGATTCCTGACCGGGCCTCACCAATCCATAATAGATTCCAGCAGAAAGCTCTTTTCAGAATCATTGCAGTGAAATAAGGAAATAAAATAGAATTTTGTAAAAGATCACTTCTATATTGTGGACCAGTGTAGTTTCCTATATTTCTGATTACATGCTCAGTAATGAAGAACCTCAAGCAGGGAAGAAGAGAGGAAGTATATGTGTGACTGACCATATTGTATTAATTAGGGCTTTTACACAGGAGTCATATATTCATCTAAGGTAGAAAAGAACTAGGATCGAGTTAGACAGGCTGAGGATCCATATGAGTATTCTGTCTACTTTAATATCAAGGAAGTATATCTAATTTTCCTTTTGAGAAGGACAGACTGGTTCTATTTAGAACCAAAAGAGGGCTAACAACTGAAAATTTGAGCAAAAGTATGTGATGAACTGAGATGTGTATTATGTGTAAGATGCATAAGATGACTGAATGCATGAGATGACTGAAAGCAATACTCAGGCCAATTAGACTTACAGAATGACTGGACCTACTTTCTTGGGAACAGTATCAGATTAATAGAGGTTAGTTGTTTTTTGGGTCCAAGTATTTCCACTTGGACCTACGTGACAGTAAGCAAAGGTAGTATCTCATGCATTGTTAACTTGCCATAAGCATCCTCTGCCTTGCTTCATGGCCCAAAAGATGTTAAGATATTTCCCAGATGGAATCATTCTGTATAACTATTTGTATAATAATGTTGTTTGGTACGTGGAACTTTGTCTTATACATTGGTTTAGCCACAGTCATCATCTAACAAATAGTTTGTGGCTGTACTATATTCATCTTTTATTTACTTTGCATTTTGCCGTTGCTCTTTGTCATTTGTTCAGTACTGTATTTGCCTTAGTAGAACAGCTCATGTACTTAATATTTTGACCACAAAGGTGCTAAGAAATACACCTTAATGACATAATTTTCTTTAAAAACAAATAAATGAGAAAGAGGAGTCTTTTTAAAGAATAGAAAATTATTGTTCACTTCTTGACTGAGATAATACAGGATAATAAAACCAAAGATCTTTGAGAAAAGCAATTATATGTGACTAATTTTTAAGGAAATACATTATTTGATAGTATTTCAATACTTGGAGCACAATTCCAGCCAGTCAATTTTTTAAATCTTTTTCCCTGTTTTAAAAGTCTTTTTTCTTGAGCAGTATATTACATTAGTAAAAGCAAACTTACCAGTAAGACTAAAGAAAAGGGGTCAAATTCTATTTTTATTATCTGTTATACAAATTCAGTATTAATTGGTTGAGCTCCAAGTTATTTTTTGTGTTCTCAGACATATGGGATATGAATGCGACATCTGGAATTCTGGATGTGCATATTCACTTCTGTTCCATTGCAAGTAGAACGGAGAGAGTGCTTGGGATATATGAATTACTCTCAAATAGTTAAAAGCAAAAGACATAAAACATTGCAAAGTATAATGCTACATTCAGGAAGGCAGATATGCAGATCAAATGCTACCAGTGTTTTCATTTGTCCTCTTTATAACACTGTAAGAGACCAAAATAATAGTGTGTAATGGACGCTTGCTAAAGTCTTTGATCTTTACCAATGTTGCTGTAAAAATATCAGTGAAGTGTAGGTGATATGTACTGTATATGTACTGATATATATGTACTGTGATATGTACTGTATATGTACTGTGATATGTACATCATCTCTCATGATGATCTGTGGTTTAGTAGCTTGTGGTAGCAGTGGTAGTGTGAAGACAGTTGGACCAGATGATCTTATAGGTCATTTCCAACCTTGTGATTCTATGATTCTATGATTGTATGATTCTATGACTTGCTGAAACTGAGGAAATTAGTTCATTGAATTTTGTGGTGTTCCAGCTTTGCAGGCCACTGTTCAACTCCAGACTTTTCATGTACTGGAGTCATTAGGCAATGTGAGTAGAACTGAATATAATCCCAGGAAGTATTACTAACTACAGTCTTGCCACGGCATTAGAGAATTTGCCCACAGAAGTCATCTGTGATCAGCTTTTTCATAATTTCCACTTGACAAATCTGATAGACACTTGAAAATAACCTGTGGTCACTGTTAGCAGAGGCCAAAAGGAGGTGGTGAGGTCAAGAACCATCTGATGTCCCTTAATTAAAATAGGTGCATTAATCAGGGAGATAAACTGACTCCCACTACATGTGCTATCCATGCCCAAGTGAAATTTCTGTGGATTGTAAGACTATCAACCTAGTATAAAGACTGGAGAAATTCAGGAAAGGGAAAATAAGAATAGAAAAAATAATAATAACAAAGAAAAATTAGCAGTTGTATAACATGGCTGAGATGGTGGCTAGTTAGAATAGACTATAAAACTTTCAGAAATTTTATCAGCATGTCTTCAAGTGTTATTCTGTACGAAGCCACTAATGTAAACTATACTCTTTGGGAAAACATTATTCCAGTTTTCATTTGTATTTATGAGAAAAGAAACTTGAACTATACAGACATTGTATACAAAAAAATACAAGTAGTTCTAAAAGGGAAACAGGATAATCAAATGCCTGAGTAAAAATGAGGAACTTTAAATGTTTTGTTATGATTTCTAATCGGTACAGTCAGTCATCTGTTCTTTTTCATTCTCCCCTGCCTCATCAGGATGCTGCAAATATGCAGCTGCCTGCTCAATGGTGTTAATGAATTCCAGCACAGGTGCTCTTTATTCTGCTGCATAATTGAAACCCTTTTTCCTATGCCTGTCTTTATTGTACTTTATACTTCCTTTCATTCTCTGGATAGCTGAAGGAACTAAAGGTTGATATTTATATTACAGAATGAAAAACAGCTCTAGGGGCTAATGGAACAGAGCTGAGTTTGAAGCAGATTAAGTTTGGAGCACACAATCAGTGTAGAATCTGAGCTTTGCAGGTATGTTATTAACTTTGTAACTTGAGATTTTGTAGTGTGTCTATTTTTTTGTAAGACTTCTGAGGTACTTTGAAGCATAGTAAAACTCTGTGCTAAATACAGAATAGAGAAGACTGAGGATAAAAAAAAAAAAAAAAAAAAAAAAAAACGACATCTATTTATAAAAAAAAATCCTGGCCCAACTGAAGTTGTGGCAAAACTTTCAGCGACTGAATTAGATACAGAAAATGGGTATTTTTTTCAAGTTAGATAGAAACTCATTTTATATTTAACTTTGCATAATTCACAGTTGTCATAAGTGTATTCAAGTATTCTTTTATTATCTGAAAAAAAACCCACACCATTCTGGTACAGGTTCCTTCATGAAAGAGCGAGCCTTGGATAGTATCTTCAAGTTAGAGTGTGGTATTAGAAACCTTCTGAATTTCTAGAACTTGTGAACAGAATATTTGAGATCTCAGCTATGTGGAAAGTCTGTATAGGACACCTAGAAACTTCCTGTGCAAGTCAAACTTCCTAGGTGACAAATGTCAACTGACAAACACTTTGAGTTGGGTATGGCAAATGCATTAGCAGTGACTAAGCCCCGTGCATTTAGCTGGCAGCAGATGAAATGGGAAACCCAATGAATTAGAGATTATTTTGGTTTACTGACAAGGAATGCCATTTGTGTCTTAAAGAATGAGGACTGTGTGGGCAGGCATGCAGCAGTTCACCACTGTCAACATATTAATAAGAAAATGCAGCATGAAACAGGCATGCAGTTGTTAAGTCAGCATAAAAAAGTTTTGAAAGACAAATCAACAGGCAAGAAAATAAAAATTCTATTTGTATTGTACTTTCCACAGTCACAAGCTGAAAACAGAAAGAAAATTACCTACCATTCATTGTGATTGTGATTTAAGAATTTAATAAAACACAACAAAACTACTGAGCAATTTTAGCATGGGGTTCAAAAAGAATGTTTGTACATTATAAACAGCCTTATCTCTTTTTATATTTTCTAGCTAACAGTTAGTAATTCCTTCTGTTAAGATGAAGATTCCACAGAATGCACTAATGAATTCTTATTTTTAGGAGCAATGAGCAACTCATGTACAGAAAATATATAGAACTAGGGGCTAGTCTTGCACAGCTGACAAACAAATGCTGTATCATGCTTCACAGAAACAAGTTGTAAGAGATTTCAAGCCCATGTACCATGTGGCTGCAGCAACAGGCATACTTTGTGGTGCCTGAAGCCATGTGAGTCGTGAGCTGATGGACAACCAGTAGCCCCATGCAGCCAGTGCCCAAGGGCCTCAGCCATACAGTAGAACCATCAAGGTTGGAAAAGACCTCTAAGATCATCTAGTCTAACTGTCCACATACCACCAATGTTGCCCACTAAACCATATTCCTTAGAAACACTTTTAAATGTTTCTTGAATACCTCCAGGGACAATGACTCAAGCACTTCCCTATGCAGCCTGTTCCAGTGCCTGACCACTCTTTCGGATAAGAAGTTTTTCTTAATATCCAATCTGAACCTCCACTGGTGCAACTTGAGGCCATTCTCTCTCACATTGCTGCTAATTCCCTGGGAGAAGAGGTTGATCCCTACCTCACCACAACATCCTTTCAGGTAGCAGTAGAGAGCAGAAATGTATCCATTGAGCCTCCTCTTCTCCAGATTAAATAATCCCAGTTTCACAGAATCACAGAATGGCCAGGGTTGGAAGGGACCTCAAGGATCATGAATCTCCAACCCCCCTTCCACATGCAGGGACACCAACCTTCCCATTTAAGACCAGGTTGCCCAGGGCCCCATCCAATCTGACCTTGAACATCTCTAGGGATGGGGCATCCACAACCTCTCTGGGGAGCACCTCACCACTCTCACAGTAAAGAACTTCCCCCTGACGTCCAACCTAAATCTTCCCTTCTTCAACTTAAAACCATTTCCCCTTCTCCTGCAGTTATCTACCCTTTCAAAGAGTTGATTCCCCTCCCCTCTGTAGGCTCCCTTTAGGTATTGAAATGCTGCAATGAGGTCACCCCGCAGCCTCCTTTTCTCCAGGCTGAACAAGCCCAGCTCCCTCAGCCTGTCTTCATAGAGGAGGTGCTCCAGTCTCCTGATCATCTTTGTGGCTCTCCTCTGGACCTCTCCAACAGCTCTCTGTCTTTTTTGTACTGGGGGCTCCACACTTGGATGCAGTATTCCAGATGGGTCCTCACAAGAGCAGAGTAGAGGGGAACAATCACCTCTCTGTCCCTGCTGGCCACCCCTCTTCTGATGGAGCCAGGATACCATTTGCTTTTTGAGCTGCAGGAGCAGTCACTCAGTTTCTTCAGCCACTGTTTATAAGACTTATGATCCAGAACTCTCACCAGCTTAATTGCCCTCTGGACACACTCCAGAGCCCTGATGACTTTCTTGTAGTGAGGGACCCAATACAGAACACAGTACTTGAGGTGCAGCCTCACCAGAGCTGAGTACAGAGGAATGATGACTTCTCTGCTCCTTTTGGCAATTCTACTTCTGATACAAACCAGGATGCCATTGGCCTTCTTGGCTACCTGTGCACACTGTTGGCTTATGTTTAGCTGAGCACTGAACAACACTCCCAGGTCCTTTTCTTCTTCACAATCTTCCAGCTTCTCTGTTCCAATTTGTAGTGCTGCCTGGAGTTGTTATGGCCAAAGTGCAGGACCCAGCATTTGCTCTTGTTGAACTTCATCCCATTGGCCTCAGCTATGATATCCAGTCTGTACAGATCCCTCTCGAGGGCCATCTTCCCCCCAGGCAGATCAACATCTCCCCAATGCTGCCATGCTGCTGTACTTGCAGCTGACAGGTGAGAAGAAGCAGAATTGCACTGCTGGCATTATCAGAAGATTTTTCTATAACGCGGTGCAAATCCTGTGGTCTAGGGACTGCTGATGATAGCTTCCCATTGTGGCAGTTCTGGACAGTAATGCTAACAAAAGAGGTAAATGTAAGCAGGAGAAACAAGGTGAACAAATTCTGTTTTCAGCTAACGGTTATATGAACAATACTTTTCCTGCAAGCTTTCATTTTCAGGTCATGCTATTAAATCATTTGTGCTCTCAATCTAATGTGCCAGAACTGCAAGGGTCTATCAACTTCAGGTGGGTGGCATGCTTATGCAATTGGGAAGATCGGTGAGATAGGAACTAATTTAACTGTCATAAATTTCCAGTTTGCTATTGATTAGAGAGGAGTGCAGTGCTAAATGAGAGAAAATACTTCAGTCCTCAGTGCATTATTTCCTTTGTATCACTGCATGCTACAGGCATGTGCTATTTAGTGAGTATACTCTGATAGTGCCTAACCTTTCAAATTTGTCTGGATATCTGCATCCTCTCCTACACAATATTCAAGAAAGCAAAATCTATGGGAAGGAATGTTACTGTTTAATCAGTTAGCAGTCGTAAAATGTGGGTTCTAGCTTTTCCAAAGTCACTGAAGAATTTCTGCTTTGCTATAAAAGTGTGTCTGGAAGTGAAACTACCAAGCCGTACAGGTGACCTGCATTCATGTTGTAAAACAAATGTATACTTTGCACAAACTATGATTCAGGCTTTCAGGGTTAGCATGGCAGAAGGAGACACGGTAGGATGGAATGGAGCATGAAGTGTCAGTAACTTGCAATGTATCTAGATTGCAATGTATCTAGAAGATAATGCACTTTTCTCCAGGACAACAATTGGAAATGCAAGCAGTTCTGAATTAAAAAAAAAAAAAAAAAAATCAAGGAGGAAAAAAATCCAAATATGCAATGAATATGAAAATACAAACATTCATAATACCAGCAGACATTAAAGTTGAGCTAACAAGTACTCAGTTCTTATTGCTTCATATGCTAACTTGCATTCCCGTTACTGGAAGTGGGAGAGATGATCAGACTTAAACTGAATTCCAAAATGGCAATAGGCAGAGTTTGTCCTAGCTATACTGATACCCTTCTCTTCATTTTATAACCTGTTTTCATGTGCTCCCTCATATTAGCTGATTTATTCCGAGCATAACTAATATACTTTTCCTCACTCTAAAAGGATTTGTGTAGATATACACAATGCATTAAGTCAGAATCTAAATCAACTCAGAATTTTGGAGGGCAGACTTCTTCAGAGAAACACTTAGGTATTTATTGTGAGAGCTAAAGCTGAATTCAAAAGGTGCTTATCACTTTATAGATATTTGTGGTAATCAATTACAGCACCTTAGGGGAAGAAAAGAGCCTGAAGCACTCCACCAAAATGAATGACAAAGGAAGAGTGGTTACTTTAGCATGTCTGTAATTGCAGCTGTTTCTAAAACAGCTCTGGGCTCATTTGTATTTAGTGCTTGTTTTTAAGTATAGAAATATTCCTGTTAATAAAAATGTCTCTTTAATATATGCAACAAAATACCTGAAAAATGAATTTACTAAAATGATTTTTTTATGAGTATTTGATTTCTCCAGTAAAATTACAGTTATGGCTATTGAGTTTTTTGAAAGTAGATATTATTAATAATGAGGCTGTGGTATTATATGTGTTGAAAACCAGCCATGAATTTTTAGCTGGTTATTTGTTGGAGAATGGCAGGGATGACAGAAAGGAAGAAGACAGGTAAATGGGTCTATGGACTTTATTTTTCAGATAATATAAGCAAACAAGTGCTGTGAAAAGCTACCAGATATGGTTCTATGACATATTTTTCATAGAGGTTAAAGGGGACTGGCTGGCTGCTCTAGAGAACAGCTCTGCCTGTGGAGTATGAATAAGAACTATGTCATTGACAAAGTAAATTGTATAAATCAGTCTTCGCCAGATTTTGCTGACTGAATCATAAGCTAAATGTGCTTATATAAACCATCTCATAACATAAATTTCCTTCTTTTGAGGAGATCACTATGAAAGGAATTGCTAAGAGGGTGTAAATCATAAAGATGATTAAGCCGCTGTAGTACAAATCAATGAATGAAAAGTTAGTTTATAAGCTAAGTGCATTTTAATAACATTGAATAATGTGCATTTAAAAAGTGCACACACAAACAGGAAAAAAAACTGCTTTTCATTGTAGTGTTTATGTGCAGTATTTCTTTCATATCTGGATATATTTTTTTCCACCGAATTTTGAATCTGTGATTGTATTGCTATTGTTTGATTCAGAGAATGTAGTGTCTGGTGTTACTTGTCTCCAGTAGGTGCCTTCTGTAGGTGAAGCATGGTAGGGGCCAAATTACTATGATTCCCGTGCCACCTCTATGCCATTTCTTCATCTTACCTGTCAAACACAGAATAAAGCCAGAAGTCACTTAACTGGTGACTTAGTAACAGCAGATAGGAAACTCAGTGATTTCATAAGCAGCATTAATTTTCTTTGATTCTTTTCAAAAATTCCAAATTCTAAAAATGGCTGAAAATATAATGACTGAGATGATTCTCTTCTTGAAACTCCTTCTGTTTTCAACACAATTTTATTTGTTTCAGGTTTTCTGTGAAGAGAAAAAAGGTTGGAGAATTAGGTGTTCCTTTTTTTTTTTTTTTTTTTTTTTCGTGCTAGTTCTAATTTTTATTTTACAGAGATCCCACACAATTTTTCTTCTGCAAGTTGTTGTGTTATAATCAATATATCAGCCTCCAGCAAAATTAATACAGTTCAACAGAGAGAAGTTTCAAGTGCTGATTTGTCCTTTATTTTACAGGAGGTTGTGTGGGAAGCTTGCTTGAAAAATAAAAGCCACTGGAACTCCCTCGGTGGTGAGAAAGAGGGAGTTTGAAGAAGTGCAGTCCCAGTTTTACTCCCTAATGAGATTTCATGGTTATACATGAGAGAGAATCTTTGGCCTCAAGGCTTGCATTTTTTGTAAGAAAATCTTTTGTTCCATACTTCAGTAAGAAAGGTGAAGCTGTGTTGTCTGAAAATAGTCAGTTATAGTTGTTCTAAATATATTACCAATATTTGTTATTGCTGCGAGAAGAAAGAATAGTTGTGAAATTTAATGTCAAGGAACTTCAGTTATTGCAAGGTATCATCAGGAAGGGAATTAAGCAGTTAAGGACAGGCTGATTGCTGTCAAGAAGTTTGACAACGGGTTTGAACAATTGTGTCGATAAAATGGAAAGAAAAAAAAAAAAGCTGCTGGGGGAGGGGGGGAGGGGGGGGAACAAAACCATGAAAAGCAGGGAGATGAGTATTGAACAGCTACAATGAAAAAGCCCAGTTGTAGTGGCCTCGATGCTATCAGCCACAGGAAGGGGCTGAGCAGCCCCTGGTGGAATAGCAGCCACAGTGCTGCCATTTCTCACCCTGTCCTCTCTGCCTCCAACTGTTTTGTTGCTAAAGTTGGATCTCGTGGTCCTCAATGGGCTGAACGACAGGTATTTTTTTCCCTTCCTCTTTTCTGTGCAGGTGGATAGAGGAGCTCCAGCTCTTGTGCTGCTGTATAAGTGCAAATATGCATGGGTTGCTCCAAAAGTAATGCCTCCTATTTATTCCCATGGAAACTACCACAGATACAAAGAACACAATAAGATTCTTTGACACAGCAAATTCTTAGCTACAACACAGTAGTTTTTCACAAATAATTGCCATCACTAGCTATGCATTTTCACCAGCACTGAGCAAGAGCCTGTATGTTGTACATGTAACAACCCGCACCAGTGTAGGTGGCCCACTGTTGCCTCTGCTGATACATGCACCCCTCCCCAGCCTCACTGCTCTTAAATCTGCTGGTTGGTGTCCATAAACATTGAGCAAACTTACATGAATGTCAATACTTGCAATTATTTTTCTGCATGGAGGAAGTCAACACCATCCCCTTGCTTCACACAACTTCCATGTCAGATGCCATTGCATCTGGCTGCCTCTCTGCTGCTTTCTGTCACTCAGCAACAAAATGGAATGGATACATTGGTAGAAATTTTCAAGCTCTACTGTCATACCATAAGCATCTACTGCTGACATAGTGGCCTGGAATAACATTATAGGAAGCATTACTTTCAAAGCAACCCTTGTATATGAATAAAAGAAAACCCCCAGAGAATGCATACCGGCCCCTCAGCTCATTAATTAACGCTCAATTACTCTCTTCTGGAAGCGGTCATACAACGACTCTGCAAATCTTCCATTGCAGCTGAGCTGCGATACATCTCTCCTCTCTGCAGTGGGGAACAGCACCGGGCTGAGGAAGAGCCGTTCCACACGCCGCGCTGCCGAGCAGGGGAACCGCTGCTCCGCGCCCCCTACCGCGCATCGCTGGTCCGTTAGAGGCGGCGTGTGCGCGCTTGGAAACTGAAGTACAATGCTACGTATTCAGCCCATTAGCATATGTGAATTCAGACAACTCTTGGGAGAAATCCCAAAGGCAATGCCTCGTGTGCAGGAAGAACCAAAAGTCATCATCGAAATACTCATTGCTGTACAGCACGTGGGGCTGCCCAAGTCCTGTGTAACACGGGATGAACTTTCTCTGATGTTTCTGTGAAAATGAGGTGCTTTTTCAGATGCTTGTCAGTGCACACTGTTGAGCTTGTAGCAAAAATTTGCTGTGTGCATCCAGACAAATTGTGTATGAGGAATGAATTCCACAGTGATCCTCTGCAATTAATTTGTGCATGGACAGGGTGCCTCACTATTGCTACCACAAGGAGTTTGATGTATCACAGCTCCTTCCTGTGAACGTGTGTGATTTATCTAGAAATGCTCCAGTGTTCAACACTTAAAAATTGTCAGCTCTAATGTCAGAACAGAAGAAAAATGGCAGAAGCTATGCTGCGATCAATTCTCTGCTGGCATAGCGTATGTTAGTGACATTATATGAGAATCTTATATAAAAATTGCCTTTCTGCCACATGACTTAAGGAATATTTATGTCAAGAAGAGCAGAATCTGGAAGCTTCAAGCTGTTCCTTACCTTGTTTATTGACTGCGTGGGCGTCAGAGCAGAAAATGTAGGAGTGCCATTTTCATGTGAGCAGGAGATGAAGTTGCTCAACTCAGGTAAGAAGTTTCCTTTGAAAGAAGGGAAACCCCTTCTCATTGTGGATCAACATATTGGTAGTCAGGAGGGGTCTGAAAATCCCATGTGCAAATGAAATATAAAGATCCATACATGAAAAATTTAAGATGTGAATAGGAAATTATCTGGGTAAATGTCCTATCTGAAACTATGTTGTCATTGTTACTTAAGGATTAAAATCCAGATGCAGGACTGAATCTATACATAACCAGCTAAGTAATACTGTAGCACCTGACCTCATGTGTTACATCTTCATGTGAAAGGTGACAGGGTTAAGCACAGTAGAGGCTGGACAAATCCTTGATTTGTTAAGAGCTGGTTAGAGTATTACCATGCTTTGTAGTGTACTGTTTGAGAGTGTAACATGAAATGATATGCCTAGAGATATTAACAATACAAAAAATATATATAGTTATTATTTTCTGCTCTTCCCTAACTGGCAAATAGCTTAAAGAAAACTTGGTTATACTTTCTGTTGATGGCCAGTTTAGCTAACTGGCTTGGTGGGGAAAAATTTCTCTGAGGTCGTCCACTATTGCTCCATAGTTTAATTAAAAAAAAAAAAAAAAAAAAAAAGCATTGAAAACTTGATTTTTTTTTTCTGAATTTAAACTTTGTGTGTGTGTGTGTGTGTGTAAAATAGAAGAGAATTCTGTGTCAGAGAGCTGTGTTTGACAATGTAAATTGGAAAATTCAAGCACAAGAAAACCTGTTTCACAGCTTGCAGTTGTGTTGAGAATCACTAGGCGGAAGGATTAAGCTGCAGGCTTCAAATTGGATAAACCACTGGTCCTCACCTGCAAGGACTTTCTAAGTTGCTATGGCATCAGGGTATTTTACATAGCAACTGTATACTTCTATGTAAATTTGCAGCAGTAAGGAAAAAGCAATTTCTTTAAGCCATTAATTGTTGTGGAGAAAGTCTGGTGATCATTTGCTTGGAATAGGAGACACTGCTGTTGCTTTGCAAAGATGAAAGTTGATGATTAAGGTACCCAAGGTAAAATAATTTTAGGTCTATTAAATAGTGATTCCATGGCAACGATGTTTCTCTACCCTCCCTTTTGTAGTCAAACTGCTGCTCTACTCTCTAAGTGGTGTATGGTATGGGAATGCACATCTGTTGCAGGATGATGGATCCATCTTTTATAACAGGCATCAGATAAGTAGCAAAAAACAAAACAAAAAAAACAAACAAAAAAAACATAATGGGCTGAGTTTTGCCAGTGCCAGAAATACTGTATCAAGAAAGAATAAACTTGAGGGCACCTAAGACATACAGTCAATGTGACTGTCTACAGCTCCTAGCTATAGTCAGATCTTGCCAGGCAGCAGCAGATGAGATTAAGAAGTACCCTCGCTGGCTGTAATGTTTCTCTGAAGGGGAAGATTTAAGGATGCACATAGATTTAGATCTCTGCTCTTGTGAGTACCCATCTGGAATACTGCATCCAAGTGTGGAGCCCCCAGAACAAAAAAAGACAGGGAGCTGTTGGAGAGGGTCCAGAGGAGGGCCACAAAGATGATCAGGAGACTGGAGCACCTCCTCTATGAAGACAGGCTGAGGGAACTGGGCTTTTTCAGCCTGGAGAAAAGAAGGCTGCGGGGTGACCTCATTGCAGCCTTTCAATACCTAAAGGGAGCCTACAGAGGGGAGGGGAATCAACTCTTTGAAAGGGTAGATAATGGCAGGATGAGGGGAAATGGTTTTAAGTTGAGGGAGAGGAGATTTAGGTTGGACGTCAGGGGGAAATTCTTTACAGAGAGAGTGGTGAGGTGCTGGAACAGGCTGCCCAGAGAGGTTGTGGATGCCCCGTCCCTAGAGGTATTCAAGGCCAGATTGGATGGGGCCCTGGGCAGCCTGGTCTAGCATTAAATGAGGAGGATGGTGTCCCTGCATGTGGCAGGGGGGTTGGAGATTCATGATCCTTGAGGTCCCTTCCAACCCTGGCAATTCTGTGATTCTGTGATTCCATCTTGCTTTAACAAGATGGCCCCTAACCAGGAAGAAGAATTTTAGCAATCCTGGTATTAGTGTTACTAAGGAGCCAGGAGGTTCTATGCCTATGATCCAGACAAACTAGACATAAAAATACATGATAAAGGCATACTATACAGTAATAAATGGTTGCACACATATGATGTGTTTAATTCTTTATAGATTCCATTCATGTGATTCCTTTTGCACCTGTTTTGTTGTTATTGTTTTCTGGTTTTTTTGTTTGTTTGTTTGTTTTGTTTGTTCTTTGCATGCTTAAACATTACTATATCAAATTCTGATGATTTTTATTTAACTTGAAGAAGCAGGCTTTTGTTTTGATTAAATACTTTGAAAAAATATGTATTTGTGCACTTATACAGAGCTGATTTTGTTACAGTTTAGATGAGAAATGCATCTTGTAGAGTCTTGCTTTAAACTTGAGTTGGAAGGAATGTATGGGTGAATGCTGAAAAGCAATGTTTTTCTTGCAATTTAATGTATGTTTTTGAAGTATAAACCTAAGGATGTAGTGATTATTGCAGGACTGTATCTGTGTTGTTACTGACTACTAAAAGCACAAAAACCAAAATATGAAATGCCACTTAAGGGTACACTTCTTAATGGCAACATAAGATGTAAAATTACAGAATATTCAATATTTTACTTTTAGGTGCTGCAAATATATACCTAATGTTTTAATTGTTTGCATAGTATTAAAGAGGACTCTAGAACTTTTAGCCAATGGCAATATTAAAATATTTTTTATTCAGATTACAATAAAAATACTTGGCAATTTAGGAGTAGCTGTACTGTTTGACTTTCCACTTTTAAGACTTCATCCTACAGTAGTGTCCTGAATCAACCCATTTTACTGCCTACCTCCTTTGCGAAGAAATGTAAGCTGGCTTCTGAACAATTGAAAAAAGGCTTTATCTTTAAAAGAAAGCTCTGTGGCTCACATGGAGTAAATCTGCAGGCAGCAAAAGTTTGTGCTTGAAACTTAACTCATTTCAGTTTTCTGTTTGCTTTGGTTGTTTTGGTTGGTTTCAAAGTAGTTCTTGTCTGGTCCTATAGACTCAAATACCATTGATAGGTGTAGTGTATTAGATTAGGTACAATCTTTTCTTCTTCTTCTTCTTTTTTTTTTTTTTAAAGCAGGAATCTTGTTTTCATGTTCCAAGACTGTTCTGTGACACAAACAAAAGTGTGCTAAGTAGGAACGACAGAGATTTCCTTCAAAATTACACCTCTGATCTAAACTGAAAATGGTAATATGTCCCACACAGCAAACACGATTCTTCCATCTCTCCCTGTGGCCTCCTTGATGTAGCTACTTAAAAACAGCAAGACAGCTCAAAAATGCAAATCTGACAGAGGACTCATGCAACACACCTAAAGGCAAATTCTTGTGATATTTTCTTAACTTTTCTTTAGGGTAAAATTCTGTCCTACAGTACATAATACTTGTTTATACTAGGTCATATTCACAGCAATTTTTTTCTCCCAAAATGTCCACCTAAGTATATTTCTAATTAGCCTTTAAGCCCTTGAGATTCAGGTTAAATGTTTAAATTTCACCGTGGAATTCTTCTGTATTTTATTCCTAAAACTGTTTTTCACTGTTTTCTAATCCAAAACAATTTGGATAACTCTCTACTCAGCTGTCTGTCTTGTAAGGACTACTTCCTTAGGTTCTGAGCTTCTCTATGGTTTGAATTAAATGTTCAGACTCCATTTCTCAGCAGTTTGGATTTGATTAAGTATTTACTCATCCTGTGTTTGCATTACAAGATTTCAGTAAGCTTTTCTTATGCTTTACTGATCTGTCACAAAACTCCAGCAGAATATGGAAAAAAGTGATGCTTATGGCATTATCATCACATTACTGTATCCAACTCACTATTGCTTTGTGATAGGATGATGAAAACTCTGCTGTGAAAAACCCTTTCCCCTGACTACTACTTTCTCTTGTACCTGCGTTCTCTTCCATAGATTCTTTTGATATCTCCAATTTGTCATTTTACAGTTTCTCTGTCCTTTGGCCTTCTCTGCCTGTCTGTAGAACAGGTCAGCCTCCCGAGATCCTTGCAAGACATGCAGTAGAGACTTTCTGAGCTGAAGGGAGAAGTGGGGGGGGGGGGGGGAAGTGGAGGGAAGGGAAGAAAAAAAAGGGAATATGGAAAAAAAAATAGGGAATAAGGGATTTTTCTCAAATTAAATATTACATCCAGGCCTGAAATAGAGTTAGCAATTTAAAGCTTAATCTTTCTTTACTGTTAATCTTAACTCTTTATTTAGAAATAAAATGAAAGAAAATAGCAAGGCATATGTGAATGGATTTGCATTTGTCTCTAGGAAATCCTGTGTTGGGCTATTATTGATTTATTTTTAGTAACAGTTTAATAATTTTTAGAGATCACTATTAAATCCTGAATTTATTGCTATTATTAGTTGTATTTGTGGTCATATGTTTCTTTAGTGGATATTTTAAAGGATAAAAATACATTGCTACAAGGATGCCAATTATATTTGTATTAGCACTCCAATTTCCCCCCATGTACAGGAATTTTAAAACAAATTGTGAGACTACAAATTACTCAGTTATAATTTTGTGATTTTAAAAAGCATTTCAATTTGTGCACAAATCAAGTTTAATGTCATTTAAAATTATGCATAGAAATGGAAGTGAATGTTTTGTGGGGCCAGAAGACAAATAGAGGAAAATAAGATCAAGAAAAAATGGGAAGATAAAAAAATTATGCAGACTTAGTATGTATTGTATCGTTCAGCTTATCTAAACAAGAGATGGCTTATTTACTTCTGAAATTACTCAGAATATGGTGGTATGTGTTTGACTAACCTGAAGAGAGTCCAAGTCAAAGCTTTATCTATGCTGATGCCTCAAACTGTATCTCCACCTTCCAGAGATTCCAGTAAATCACTAATTGTTGTCATATCCTTTTCTCTGCAGTTGCTGCAGTTTGCAATTTGTACTAGATAACCATTCATGTTTTCTTGACTATATCTTCCAAAATCAAATTGTAATTCTATTAATTCTTAATTACAATGCACTCAAAAGTGTAAGTTGGGTGATGGTTCCATGTTCTATTCAGCAACATTGCTAGTTGTCCTCTATTTGTTTATTTATGTATTTATTTTTAAATCAAGCAGGCCCTCAGCTAATATTCCTGGGCTCTAGAATGGATATTCTCTTTAGTTATGAACAAATATTAATGATGAAGTTTTTTTGCAAATCTTTATAAGAATCTTCTTTCTGCTTTAGTGAAGGTTAGTAATCTTCTTCCTTTCTTCAGTATGATAAATTTTGCCACTAACATAACTATCAATACATCATAACTTGGACACGTCTGTTCTGAAATCCAGCGCAGTAGCAAACAATTATATCTACTTCAAAAAATAACACTACAGTTGCTAGTGTCAATTTAAATAACAGTATGAGCTGCTCTCAGAATACCAAATAATGGGCTGTTGAATACTTAAAATTTGGAACTATTTGGAAAAAGTAAGCATGAATCTAAATTGCCTCAAGTTTATAAAATAAATGTGAATCTTAATTTTTCTGATACTAGGATTATTGTCAGGTGGTCAAGACTGATCAAAGTAATGAGGCTAACAAAAGTTGTTACCCATCAGTTTAGCCACTACCTACATTTGATCTGGCATTCTTAAACTTTTTAGTTGTGTTTTTAGTGATAATGCCCACTTCTTTTATTTCAGATAGACTACAAAGTTACAACTGCGTTTACAATCACTTTTAACAATAAAACCACAGAAAAACAGATTTCAAGAAAATGATAATTTTATTGATACACAACAGCACAGCTGTTTTGATCACAGATGTTTGATGCTTACATTGAGATTTACTATTATTTCTTATTGCCTACTAATAAGGTATTTGTATATCTTGTTTATAACCAAAACATAGACTAAGATAGAAGGATTCAAAGTGTAGGCTCTCGCTCAAACTTTATAGCCTTCACAGATTCCTTTGCTATCGATCCAATCTGAGAAAACCTAAAATTACTCTTAACACATAGATTTTTTTTGTTCAAAACATCCATAGAGATAGCTCAATATCAAATCAATGGGCACAGTGGATGCAGAGTGTAAAAGAACAAAACATAGTAGTTCTCATAATTAAATTCTGTCTAGGAAACTGCATTGGGGCAAAAATGATATTTAGCCATTGAAAGGGACTGTGGTTGAAAAGGGTTGTTCTAAATTAAATTACAGTGCACAATGTAAGTTTATAATCCTACATTTCAAGATCTACTTCTTCTAATAAAAAAGGAAACAAATACCAAAAACCTTATTCTAAAAGTGATTTCTCACCAGGGAAGTAACACATGGGTTTTTACAATACCTCTGTAGGTATGTGTACTTTATTGAAAACAGTAGGAATAATGCATTTAGTCACAGTGATGTTATTGTGTTATCTAGTGGTAACATGCTAAGTACACCATGGCAATTCTTGGTAATTCCTTCTTCATTAGGTAATGCAATGTTATAATTTCTCATTGTTAACCTTATAGAGAAAAATGATTTTTTGACAATGGGAGATTTTTATTTTTGTTTTCTTGCAGGTGGCTCTGAACAACATATAATACTCTTAATGATATTTATTTTATCATAGAATAAAACAATCATAGAAAGGTTTGGCAGGGACCTCAAGGATCATCAGTTTTCAACCCCCCTCACCACTTTCTCAGTAAAAAACTTCCCCCCATCATCTAATATAAATCTTTTAGTTTAAAACCATTCCCCCCTGTTCTATCACTATCCATGTAAAAAGTTGATTTCCCTCACATTCATAAACTCCTTTTAGGTATTGGAAGGCCATAATGAGGTCTCCCCGCACTAGTCTTCTCTTTTCCAGGTTGAACAAGCCCAGCTCCTTCAGCCTGTCTTCGTAGGAGAGATGCTTCAGCCCTTGGAATCTCTTCATGGTCCTCCTCTCGACCCTCTCCAAAAGCTCCACGTCTTTCCTGTTTTGGAGGCCCCAGTAGTCCAGATGGGCCCTCATGAGTGCAGAACAGAGGGAAACAATCTCCTCCCTTGCACCACTGGCCACCTCTCTTCTAATTGAACCCAGAATACCACTGGACTTCCAGACTGCAAGTGCACATTGATGCCTCATGTTAAGTTTTGCACCTCCTAGGACCCCTAAATCCTTCTCAGCAGGGCTACTCTCAAGGAGTTCTAGTTTGTATACACATCTGGGATTACCTCAATCCAAATGTAAAACCTTGCACTTTGCTTTGTTGAACCTCACTAGGTTTGCAATTATGTTCATACTTTGTTTCACTCTTCAGAGTATTCTGGCAACTTCCAGCAGTGTACGTTTTCTGAAATTTACTTCAAACCTTATATTACTCATGGATCTCTTTGTTTATGAATAATAGGTTTTCTTACATTCACAGGGATTTACTTCTCCATTTTTTTGAAGGGAAAATGAGAGGAAAAGTAAAATGCAAACTCTGTTTTGGGAATTCAGGTATACTAAAGTGCAGTATTAACAAAAGCCAGGTTATTTTCACTGGCTTTGCATTTCTAAGCTCTTTGTGAGCAGAATGCTCAGTATTAGAGAATAACTAAACTCCCAAGCGTATAAAATGCCTGCCCACTGAGAATTGCAGATGGGTGGCAGCTTCCCCTAACCAGCTGGCTCAGCAGGGATTATACATTTAGGGACTAACTTCGTCACAGAAAGTCTTTATACTTAGAAGTCCTATTGAAATAGCTGGCTTAGAAGAAAAGTCCTATTTCTGAAAATCCTTCCATTAAAAAAAAGTGCTTGGGCCTTCTCCAAATTCTTCACAAAGCTGAGTTTGCACTGTATCTCCCAGTGAAGTCAAAGAAAAAAAAACATTTCATGTGAGGAGAAAAGGATTAGGCCCAGTATGTGTGTGACTTTGAGTTTGCTTGAAACTCTGATGTTACGTGATTTTCCTGAGCAATTCTAATGACTTGGTTTCTTCAGCTTGCACTTTCACTTCTGAAGAGGCTATAGCTTGAAGTGTTGTCTGACATTAAGGGTCAAGTGAGCTCACTTAAGGAAAGAAAATTTCTTTTACCTTAAAAAGATAGCACTTTGCTTATGAAAACTGACTTTGGGCAAGTAGTTCAAAGTCTCTGCATCACTGCAGCAAGAAGAAAATACAAAGTGGAGAAGAGCTTTCTGGTGCTCTAAATCACCATGGAGTAAGATGTCTATTTAAAACAACTCGTGAAATGTCACACTCTCTATATAATAGATTTCCTAGGTTCTTTTCTTGACCAGGCAGTAGTGTTTTGTATATCTAAGACTCTTAAGAGTTAAATGTGATACAGCTTTCCTTTTCTTAAAGAATTCTGGCTTGCACCAGACGGATCAACTCTGCAAACTCAAGTAGGGTTAAAAAAAACTCCAGCATTCTAGTAAGAGTTGATTTTCAACACTAACCAATAGCACTAAATGGAAAGCAAATCTAAGTTATGAGGAATCTTATGTATGTTGTTGCCTTTCTTAAAAAGAGAAGTAGCAACCTTAATTTGTGTACCTGAAAACTTCCTCACATCTGGTTTTCAGTATAGATATAGTGTTTACTAAGAGGAAAACTAGTTAACTTGAACAAAATATGTAAATACTTTCCAAATTAAAAAAGGAAGTTACACAAGTCTAAACATCCTTTGTGTTGTTCCATTTCTGAATTGTGGGGCTAGAAATAGCACAACCAAGAAGTAAAGAAAAATTGAATATCAGTAGTTGTGGCTGATGTTAAAATTGTTCTGTGATGCAATTTTGCACCAAACATCAAGGTCCTCCTCAAAATATCTGTAGCAATCACAAAAGTATCGAGCTGTTTTGATAGACTAAGTTGAATTAATATAAATAGCCTGTACATCTGATCTGGGTAAAAATGTGTGAAGTCATAATTATATCCCAGTTAAGAGTCATAGCTCCCAGACATGTGATTCCACACTTAATGCTCCTACCCTTGTTTTTTCTATCTTTTCCTTAATAATTGCTTGTCTACTTCTCAGTCAAGCTGAGAGCTTCCAAATGAAAGAATGAGGTAAAGACAAGAAGGAGACTCCTTTTCCAGCTTTTCTGAAAGGGGAGCGAAGGAAGGAAGAGAAATGATATAGAATGACAGAAACTAGGAGAGAATTTTGGGCTTTAATTTATGCAGACTTAAAATGTCTCATTTGTCCTTGTATCTTTCTTCCTTCTTTACACAGAAAAAAATGGGAACAGTTCTTTTTACATTCTAGATTAGTGCATTACAAAATGTGCTGTACAAACTGCAGAATAAACTATTTTCAAAGTATCATGTTTTAGTTTAATGGCATTATAATAAGAGCAACATACTGCTTGCAGGTTCAACACATGCTGAGGAAGAAACTATGTTCCATTGAAGAGATTTGTGCTAAACAAGTAGTTCCATAAGACAGAAAATGAAGAAGTTAGTTTCTACAAATTATGTAAAGAATTTACATAATGCTACTGCCAATTGGAAATAAGATTGGAGATGCTCATCCCTATCTTTCTTCTTTCAATCTGTGTCTTCTGGAATCCTTGCAGATAAAAAAGAAACCAGACTTGCCATTTAAATGTATTTAAATGATATTCTAAGTAGGGAAAGGATAACAAACAACCTGTAAGAAAACAGAGATTTCATATCATCTTAGATAAAATACTTTTGAAGTATTTGAATATGTTGAAATTTATACTGTATTCAAATTAAAATTATGAACTTTCAAGCTAAAATGATTGTGCTTTTCCATCAGTGCATATACTACCCTGATGTTTATTGTTCTCATCTGTGTAATACAGGTCTTAAACTGTTATGCTTGTAACTAAAGTGTAGTTTAAAGACAGAAAAAGAGATTTAAATTAACTAATAACTTAACAATAACAATAGTCTAAATAGAATATCAGCACAAATTGATTTGAACTAGAGTTCAGTAACTTAATTCACATCCCCACAAAAAGAATAGTGAAATTTACCTGATTCTAGTGGTTAAAGCTGCCCAGGTTAATTCTATGTCACATCTATATACAACAATTTTGCCAAACAACTCATGTACTAAGCCTAATAATTCTTATTCTACTAGACATACATACATTTAGAAGGAAATAACAATAAACTGTCAATTGGAAATAGACATTGACATCTGAATGCAGAAAGATTTATTCTTATTTGATGTAAGCTATCCCTACTATTTTTCATCCTTAGAGTGCTTACTCTTCTCGAAGATGCATCCGGCTAACAGGTAAAGTGAAAAGCAATCTATACTGTTGAAATGTAATAGTATAATTTGTAACTAAAATTATGTAAGCTATTTGCCTATAGGAAGAGAAACTGGGAGAAAAATATGACATACCATAATCCACCAGATAGATTTTTTCTAGTTGTTTGTTCCCTTTCTTTTCTATATTGCTTCCTATTTTTTTTTTTTTTCTCAGTATGCCTCTCTTTGTCCTAGAATAAATACTTGATTTGCTGGTTAACTACATGAATAAAGGAGAGTTTAATTTAACTAAATTGCAAGTGATTTACAAAAATGCATTTGCCCATCTTCTTTACAGAGAAAGAGAATTGCTGCTTTAACATTTAAGCACAACATGACATTTAGGAGTACATTAAAAACAGCTACAATCTTACATTTCAGCAAGGAAAATGGGAATAACTAGCATGAGCATACAGTGATATGATTTAACTTTCTGAGGGCACAAGTATCATCTTTTTAGTTTTGCTGTGAGTAATAGGAAAACAAAGTGAGAAAATAATTCTCCAAGAAAGTGATTTACACTTTCTTAGCATAGTGAGAAGTAATTTAGTCATGGAGCCACACGTGATGAATGGCAAATGTTGTGTTATCCAATTTATACACTTGTGAAAGTAAAGATACAGTGAAAAAATAGCTTGTGTTTCCATTATTGGAGTTTGTATTCTTATGTGAATGAAAAAAAGGGAATTAAGGTTGCTGATTTAATTTTGTCGGTTTCTCACTTTTCATTATGTAATTTTAAATTATAATTCTTTCAAAAACTTTATTTTATATTTTCCTAATATATTACAAGTTAACCCTTCTAATTAAACTCTGTAACAGAAATTTCTGTTCTAGACACATCATTCCGAATCATTCTTTAAGAGGGTGTATGGGAACCGCTGAATCATTGCCTGAACCTCTGATTGATCACCTGAGATGAGCAATGAGTCAGCCCTGGGAGTGCAGGTGAAGGCAATTCACCTGTGCTGCTGGAACGGGTGGAGCTTGGTTCCACCTCTCCTAGACCCCATTTAAGAGCTGACTAGGAGTGGGAAGGATCTCTTTCTGAAGATCCTTCCTTTGGAGTTTTCCAGTGAGCCTGGGATGTGGGTAAGCCCTATATCTATTCTTTTTGGTGTAATAACCTGCTTAGCCAAACTCTGTTGTTTATTTCTTAATTATAGCACCTGTATATTCATTGGTTATACAGAGCATAATGTGCAATTGGAATGTCCTGCGTTAACTGATCTTTTTCTAACTAACTGAAAACGTGAGAGAAAGCAAACAACAACAACAACAACAAAAAAACACAAATGGAGTTGAACTGATCTGCTCAATATCATATCAGTGAAACTCAAAACAGAGTAGAGAAAATAGTTTCATTATTCCTACTCATGATATCTAGCTGACTAAATGATGGAGCTTATTTCCTTCTCTGTATAAAATGTGTAACTCAGTCCTTCACAATGATCTGTATATACAAATGTATGCATTTTACTCTTTTACCTGAGATGAAATTGTTACTGCCGGAAGTGCAGTTGCCATCCAAACTGGATCTACAGAGCAAGATCTTCCGTTTCCAAGGGAGACATGTGCATCAGATTTCATTTCTACTATCCATGGTGTACAGTTAAAAAGAAAATGTTTCCTATTTGCAGCTACAGTTGATAATCATCATGAACGTGGCCTCATGTGATTCACAGCTTTACTGTGATTTTAAGATAGAAATATTTTACCTGGTGGACATAAGTGTGTGTTGGTGATACAGCATTTCAGCAGAAAGGTGGTTGTTCAGTGCACAGGTTAGCACAGTGGTTTGCTGAAGTAGTAGAAAAAAGACACGCTCAGTGGTTTTGTTAAATGGTTATGATCAATGTACATTTTAACTTATCCTCTGGTAGTTTTATCTTTAATTTATCTTTAATATTAACGATCTTCTCTTTGTGGCTTGTTCTCATAAACATTTTGAAGCATCCAGGGATTACTTATTCATTATTATGTTACAATGACAAAATACAGATACGGGTATAGGAAATTAATGCACGTTTATAATGAGAGAAAAGAAAGGCAGTGTCTCAGTACAATGTAACAAAGCTTGTTGTAACAGGCTAGTACTTGTTTATTTTCACTGTATGTAATGTAGGATTTCTGAAAGATTACAGTTCTGTTTATTCCTAGCTACTTGTGAACATAATCATTATTCTGCCCTCTTACCTATCTCCTTCTAGTATAATTCCTCTTAGGAGAAAATGCTGGAAATTAGAGACTTGGATAATGTGCAAATTGTAAATGCATTGTCATTTGCTACTTCTATTATGAATACTTTTTTACAGGTAAAATTTGTTAAAACTATTTTCTTAGGTTGCATTTCTTTATTTTAGCATTACCACAAAGGCATACGTGAGTCATTTAAAATACTGATATCAGAAATTGCAGTGAGTATGTAGGGAAAAGTGATGAGGTTAGGAAATATGGGATCATTTACAAATAGCTTCAAATTCCTTTGAAGAATGTTGGTCTGTAAATGAAAAATTATTTTTCAGCTCTACACTTTAGTGAAATGTATACATTTTGGCTAACATTGAATAAATATCAATGATAACATATATATAAAATAAAAACATTATTAATAGCTGACATAGTTGGGAACAGTACTGGCTTATCGTAAGAAAAAACATTAGCTTGAAAACCACATGGTTGATCTACCTTATCCAAATAGGTATAAAGCATATGCAAATTTACATGTGTAGTCACATGCCCAACTTAAACATACAGTGTTTGTGAGGAATAGCAATAAGCATTGATTCCAGGGCTGAAACCATCATGAGATTTTAATTCACATTCCCAGCTGTTCAGATTTTCTTGTTGCTGATGTGCTGTCACTGAGTATTGTCATACTGCAGAAGAATGAAGAAATAAAGTAACAAATTATTTGAAGAGAGCCAAAATTATAATTATTTTCTAATTGCTTGTAGGTCATGAAAGTTTTTATTTGACTATGTAAAACCCGGTGTGTTTATGGCAATGAGCTAAATTGAATTGGTTCCCTTTCTAACAAACTCTATTGCTTGAACAAGAAAAGTGTTAAGTACTTAAAATGAAATTCATAATTTGAGAAAATTCAGTCATTCTGGCAACTGGATCAGTTCTTAGTGAAAGATAATGTCTACCTGCCTTTTGTTTTATACTTCCTTTACTATTAGCAAATTGTTGTTAGTCCTTACAGGAATGAATCGAACAGTTACAGGTACCATGACTAGAGCATCAAAACTTTAGTTGTATTTTGAACAAGAATTGTGGAAGTAACAAGAGAAAAAGTTCCTCCTTTTCAAGGGGAGGCTTGATTCGTGGAATAATATAGCTTTACTAACTATTGTTAAAAAACAGAATCATGGAGCATTGTTACATTTTCTTTAAGATTTTTTAACTCCTGAAGATGGCATTTGTTTTAAAATCTAAAAAGAAAAACCTTAAAATACTTTTAGACTTATAGAAGAAAAACTTCAGCTGATTTATGGGACTGTTAAAAATCTTTACAATTGTAACTGTTTTATTTTTGTCTGTGGACAACAGCATTTAGCTTTCTTAAACAAGAGGTATTTTGGCACCTGCATCTAGCTAATACTGTTTCCAGCAGATCTTGCCAATTGTGTTTTGAGAGCAAACCTTGCCAATTCTGAGTGATGAAAAAGAGAAAAAATTTAATGTTCTGTTAAAGAGAAAAAATAAGTTCATTTTCTTGCTATATGCACAGATTTGAAGCATGATTAGATCACATCTGAAAATATCTGCATTTCTCTGCAGTTAAGGGAGATATACATCTAATCTAATTGCTTTGGTTTTGCTGTATGGGGATTTTCTTAATATGCGTGTAGGTGTGGTTGTCCTTTTTATTTTTTTTTTGTTCGTAAATTACACTCTTTTAGACAAAAAGAGTTTGATTATGGAGAGTTTCAAATTCTCAAGTGTGGCAAAAAGGGTAAAAAGTATCTTTTGAGCAAAGAATGATTCCCTCATTCATTTTCTGAGAGAGAGACATGAACGGGAAGTGTACCTGAAGACAGGTAAGAGATTTTGTAAGGGTCTGGTATAGAGTTTCCTGCAACTCATAAAGCCACTGTAACTACTTCTGGAGGAAGATTTCACTCTCACAAGGACAGAGTGTATGTGGTGGAAGATGATTAATACTTGGCGCATGTCTACCATAGAATATCCTGAGTTTGGAGGGACCCATTAGGATCATTGAATCCAACCCCTGGCTCCACACAGGACCATCCAAAACTCAGTCTCTGTGTCTGAGTGCCTCCTTGAACTCCAGCAGCTTGGAGTCATGATCATTGTTGTGGGGAGATCTTCTGCCTTACAACAATGTCTTTACTGCATTATTTTCCATGAATTTTTTCCTATTAATGTCAAACAAACTTCATTTTATGTTTCTAATAAATATTGACTTTTCAGTATGGATACATCACAGACTCTTATCTTAAAGGAAAATGGCTAGGAAGGAGTAATTCAAAATTTGGAATCATCTAACTTCTATGTGGAAATACTTTACATAGAACTCATGCAGCACTTCTCTCCCCAAAAACCTTACAGGATCAAAAACAATTATTCAAATTTCCAAAAAGCAGCAAGTTTCCAGTACTATTTCTCACTGATACTGAGAAGAGACATATACTTAAGATTAACTATTAGAGAGCTTATCTTAATCATCTATAAAAATCACATCTATCTTAATATATTATGCATATACATACTGCATCTTGATACTTATCAAGAGTGTATTTTATAGATTGTTTTTCATCCTATACTCCTCTATGAAGAGTTTAGTTTTTTTCATATCACCTCCCTCAATCTTGTGTCAACATTTGTCAAAGCTATAAAAATTTGTTTTTTTCTTTTCCCACTGGAGCACTGAACGGGTTTCTGAATCACTGCTATCGAGTCAGTTGTGCAGAATTCATGTTTCCAGATGCAGCTCTCTAGTGCTAGTGTATAACGCTCTCCATCCAGTTTGCTCATGGAAATTTCAATAGCACTGGTGGAAATAAGTTTAGGTAGGCCTCCTTTATTTTACAGTCTCCAAGTCATATCCTTCTCTCAGGAGGCATCCAGAGTCATATTGTGTCAGGAGAATGGTAAGAATCAGTATTTTTAGGAAATCTGGCAATGTTTTCTAAGTGAATGGTAACAGCTGTTCAAGTGTTTGTCATAATTCCTACATTTATACAAATTCTTCCAGCTTGGAGTCAGATGCATCTAATTTAAAAGCTGATTCTACTGTTTTGTAGCTGCTGCTTTTGATGTTCCCAGTTGCTATAGCTTGCAACATAGTGACAACTACAAAGTCCTTGGTGACTACAGATTTGTTACAACACCTTGCATTTATGTTTATCCTGAAGGGTACCTAAGTGTTTCGTGTACCAGGCACACAGCAGTTGCTACATCTATCAGACACTGCTGGGGTGGAATACAGCAGATGTTTAACAGCATAAAGCAATATTACACAACAGTTTTAGGAGAGAAAGTGAAAAAATATCAAAATGGCACAACAGAAAGAATTTAGGAAGGCTGCATATAACTATGCTAACTGCAGTTTATACAGGAAACTGATATTGACCTGCAAGAATAATTTGTTACTGTCATAAGATCTTTAATAGACAAGAGTGATAAGGCTTTGACTTTACACCTTCTGTGGCAAACTTTCAGCATCAGTACAAACAGCACTTAGTACAATACTGGAGATGGATAATTGCTAGTATTTGGAAGGCACAATTAGTAGAAGATAGCTGACCACTGAATGAACAGTATTTAAATATCTAAAAATGTAATGAATCAGCATGATCATGAGAATGCACTAAACACTGATAGCAACATGACTGAAAAATATTTTTAGCTTCAGTGTAGTATTGTGGATTTACATGAGACACCAGATTCTGACACAATCTATAATACTTTGGTTGAAATATCAAATTGTGAATAAACTTTGATTCCTACACAGTATGTTCTCCATCTTCTTAGAAGGAAAGCATATGTTACACACAAGCACGACCCTGATTGGTCCATATATTTTGCAAAATCTCCACCTAAATTATATTGCAAACAATTTATTTTTTTTTCACTCACATAAGCTTTTAAGCTTTATTAGCTGTAGTAAAACCAAATTGAGAGAAATGAAAATTTAACTACATAATGTTAAGAAAGGAAAAAAAAAAAAGCCTTGAAAATTAAATCAATAGCAGTAATCTATCTGAAAATATCCTCTGCATCAATCAGCTGCTGATTTGATATCTATAGTGATAACAAATAGCTCTAAACTGATTAGAGATTTGCTCAACATTACTGCATATGTATTGTTTACATAACATACTGCAAGTTAACTTTCTGGGCCCTTTAATTCCTACAGTAAAGCATAAGAGCTTGTGTTGAAATTTGATGTTGATTAGTTTCTGTGGTCTTGTTTCTGTTATCTGTTACCCCATTCTGCTTCTTTGGTCTCGTTTTGTGTTCTTTTACCGTGTTATTGTTCACATGTCCTCAGTCCGTGTTCTTGTTTCTGTGTCCTGTTTCCATCTTCTTGGAACCATGTTTTTTTTTTTCCATGTTCCTGTTTCTATGTTCTGGTTCCATGTGCAGGTCGTGTGTTCATTTTTCTATGCTCTTGTTTCCGCATTCTGCTTCTGTGTTTCAATTTCTATGTTCTGCTTTTGTGTTCTTGTTTTGTGTTCCTCTGTTTTCTGGTTACTGTGTCCTGGTTATCGTGTCCCTGCTTCCATTGTTTTGTTTCTGTGTACTTCTTTCTGTGTTGTGCTTTCCATGTTCTTGTTATCGTGTTCCGTTACCGAGCTCTTAATTCTCTGTAGTCAGTTCCATGCTCTTAATTCTGTGTAGTCGGTTCTGTGTTCTGGTTCAGTGTTCTGTCACCAAGCACCGTGTTCTTTATTCCGTGTTCTTTATTCCGTGTTCTTTATTCCGTGTTCTTTATTCCGTGTTCTTTATTCCGTGTTCTTTATTCCGTGTTCTTTATTCCGTGTTCTTTATTCCGTGTTCTTTATTCCGTGTTCTTTATTCCGTGTTCTTTATTCCGTGTTCTTTATTCCGTGTTCTTTATTCCGTGTTCTTTATTCCGTGTTCTTTATTCCGTGTTCTTTATTCCGTGTTCTTTATTCCGTGTTCTTTATTCCGTGTTCTTTATTCCGTGTTCTTTATTCCGTGTTCTTTATTCCGTGTTCTTTATTCCGTGTTCTTTATTCCGTGTTCTTTATTCCGTGTTCTTTATTCCGTGTTCTTTATTCCGTGTTCTTTATTCTTTCCGTTCACTTGTTCTGTGTTCTTGTTCCTTTGTGCTTGGTTCCATGTACTGCACAATATTCTGGTTCCGTGTCCCAGTTGTCTTTTTTGTCACTGTATTCTGGTTCCGTGTTCTGAATGTGTGTGATTTCCGTGTTCTGGTTCCATGTGTTCTTGTTTCCTTTGTGTTATTGTTTCCATGTTCTGAATGTGTTTTTGTTTCCATGTTCTTGTTCTTTCTTTTGTTGCTGTGTCCTGCTTCCATGCTCTTGTTTGAGTTTTCTGGCTTGTATGTTCTGCTTCTGTTTTTTTTTTTACAGTGTCATCATTCCATGTTCTTGTTTCTGTGTTCTACTTCCATGTTCTACTTTCCCTGTATTTGCTTTTTGTTATTGTTCTTGGTCTCGTGTTCTTCTCCTGTTTTCTTGTTCTGTGTTGTTCTTTTGTGTTCTCTCCTTGTGCTCTCTCCTTGTGTTTTCTCTCTCTTTTTTTTTTTTTAATAAATTTTATCTTTACATGACATTTTCAGCAAAGCCTGTTACAGGTATATCTTAACAGGATTGTTAGTTCCTATCTCTTCACTTTTCTTTTTTGTCATTGTAAAATAATGTCTTGGGTTTTTTGTTTTTTGTTTTTGTTGTTTTACTACTTTAAAAAAAAAAATCTAGAAAATAATACAAAGCAATTCAGTATTTCAAGAATCTTAGAGCCATAGAATGGCTTGGGTTGGAAGGGACCTCAAGGATTGCCAAGCTCCAACCCCCTGCAGCAGGGCCACCAACCTCCCGATTTAATACTAGACCAGACTGTTCAAGGCCCCATCCAACCTGGCCTTGAACACCTCCAGGGATGGGGCACCTGCAACCTCTTTGGGCAGCCTGTTCCTTCATGTCATCACTCTCTTGGTAAAGAACTTCTCCCTGACATCCAACCTAAATCTTCCCTCCCTCAACTTAAAACCATTTTCCCTTGTCTGGCCCTTATCTCTCCTTGTAAAAAGTTGACTACCCTCCTGTTTGTGGGAATACAAAATACTGCTGCTTTTGAAATAAGCATAAGAGCCATGAATTATGCAGGGCCTAAGCATATTATCAGATAAAGTAATCTTTGTATATTATGGACAGCAGTAGCAATTCATAGTGAGGAATTCTTTTCTGCATCCTTGTCTTTCTAACTGTTTTAAAGGCAAAACAGAAAACAGCTAGAAAAACATGCAGTTATTTAGGAGTAGTCATCAAAAAATTAATTTTATATTCTGAAATAACAGAAGCTAAGTATTTTGGAGTATCAAAGTTCTAAATAAAATAATAATATAGGAGAGACTCTGTTTACTGATGTTTTTGATTGTTTGCTTCATTCAAGAAGAGAAGATACTGCATAAAGTGCATACAAAATTCATCCAGTTCTGAAAAGACTACTGGTTTTCCATAGCTGATTAAAAATACCATTCATTTTTCATGAACTTAATGAACGTTTCATTGAGAAGATAATCTTAAGTATTATTAGAATACATTATTATTGCTATTAGGTGTTATTATGACACCTAATTCAGAAATTTGAATTCATTATCTGACTATGCTGACATTTTCTAAAGAACTTGAAAGAGAATCTTTTCTAGGCATATCCCATATTTCCAAAGAAAACAAACTAACTGATCACAAGCAAAATAAAGGTATATGAAGGTAGCTGAATATCTATTTGAAAGTCCTTTGCTTATTCTAATGTTTCATCCTAATTTAGTTAAAGTATCTAGATAATACAAAAATATTTGCCAATTGATGGGTAAGGTGTATAGGAACTGCTGAATTAGGCCTGAACCTCTGATCACCTGTGGTGAACAATGAGTCAGCCACAGGAGCACAGATGAAGGCAATTCACCTGTGCTGCTGGAACGGGTGGAGCCTGGCTTCACCTCTCCTAGACCCATTTAAGAGCTGACTACCAGTGGGAAAGGATCTCTTCTGGAGATCCCTTCTCTGGAGTTTTGCAGAGAGCCCAGGATGTGGGTAAGCATTCTATCTATTCTCTTTTTGTTATTATAATCTGCTTAGCCAAACTCTCTTGCTTATTTCATAATTATAACATCATTCATTGACGATACACAAGGAAAAGCATCAATGCCATATTTTAGTTAATAAGGAAGTCCCAGTACAAGTTAAACCATTATTTGCAATTGAGAAATCTATGGCAAGTTCAAGAACATTAGTAAAGAAGTAATTTCCTGCACTTACTTAGTACCTTTCATTCAAGTAAATGAATTTTGGAATTATTAATTCTCTGAGCTATCTCACAACAGAGAATAAAATATGACTCATAATGACAGACATATGCTTGACCACCTCAGTAAATATTCACTTTTAAACAGTGGAGCAGAATAGTCAAACTGAGTCAGTGACCAATTTGATGTTTTAAGGTTATTTACTCATTTATATACTAGATGAATATATAACTTCAGAGGATCATGCAAATTAGAAGGTCCAGTGTATAGTCTGGTATTACCTAGCTCTACAAGCCTCACAGCGGCTATTATAACCATGAAACGTGTAGAAGACCAAGAGATCTTATAAGGAGTCAGCCAGAAAGCCGATCAAATATCCAGATGCTACTGTGGAAATGCAAATTTGAGAGCTTTCCATCTGGGATCTTGCATCTGCCAAATTTGTCACATAAGTGGTCACAGCAGTTAGGCTCTGTGCTCCAGATGAGAGGAAAAGGCACCAAAGGGAGTCATTTTCCACCCTGCAATCAACAGGAAAATGCTGTGCCAACTGAAATTGTAATCACATCTACAGCAATGTGCTTATGAACTCTGAAAATGTTCAGTAAAATAAGAACAGTCTCTAGAATATAAAGAAATAAAATACACCTTACATAGACATCAAATTATGTGGTGACATTTAGGATTAAAAATCTTCATTAGTCATAAGGTGTCTGTAAAAAAAACAAACAAACAATAAGCAGAAATAAAAAGTAAAAATAAATATAAAAGATACCCAACAGTAAAACTATGCTGGTTTGCTAGGTTTGATTTAATAATTATTATTCTTCACAGATAGATTGACTGTGAGAAAAAGCATTTACTCTTGAAGATCTTTTCAGAGAAAAGCAAAATATAAGCTCTATTTTTTTCTTCTTTTCTAGCTAAGTATTTTGTTTGATTTGTCAAAGAATAAGATTTGAGGAAAAAACAATGAGCAACTACTACCAAAAAAAGAAAAAAGGAAAAAAAAAAGAGAAAAAAGAAAATTCAGTTGGGGTAAAAACCATTTTTACTTCTTTCAGCATTTTTCTCTGAAGTGGTTAATGAGACAACATGTAAAATCATCAGCTGACCTGAGACACTGAGATGTATATACCTTGGGCAAAATGAAGCACTATCTTTTCGTTATAAACTGAGCTGGGACCCTGTCTTGCAGAATTTCTGTACAGCCACTTAGTACAAGAAACTTCACTGTACCGTGGAGGATCCACTATGCACAGACAAGCAAACCAGACCTCTATGGATACTATAAGCAAAAAGAATATAACCTCCAGAAACTGGGAAACCTCTTATGAATGAAAGGGATAGACAGATAGTCATCTGGAGCATTTCTAATCAACATAATTAGAAAATACAAGTTATATACATGTTTGATATTATGGACCCATTTGATAAAGATAGAAATAAAACTATATTCATGGGCAAGTGAGTGGGTTGAACCACGTTTACCACTTAGCAATAATCCAAAAACAGTCTGAAAAGCTTTTTTCTTAAGGGCATCCTAATTCTTTCTTAATTTTTTCTAAGGAAGAGAAAGATTTCCTTAAGATATGGAGGTTCACCTGAACTGACCCTGATAAATCATGAGTGTATGGGTGTATGGGAACTGCTGAATCACAGCCTGAACCTTAGATTGACCACCTAAGGTGAGCAATGAGTCAGCTGTGGGAACACAGGTGAAGACAATTCACCTGTGCTACTGGGAGGGGTGGAGCCTTGCTCCACCTCTAATAGACCCCATTTAAGAGCTGACTACCACCAGGGAAAGATCTCTTTTGGAGATCGCTCCCCTTGGAGTTTTCTCAGTGAGCCTAGAACAAGGCAGGCTTTCCATCCGTTCTTCTTTAGCATGATAACCTGTTTAGCCTAACTTTCTTGTATATTTCTTAATTATAACATCCATATATTCATTGATTATGCACATGAGGCACACTGTGATACAGCTAATGCATGTTAATGAGGTTTCCATATGAATTCCATTCATTACTCTTGATAAAGTATAGCCTTGGGATGACAGGAAATTGGGGAAGCTACAGAGTAACAAATCATCCCACTCCTTCTGGCTGTTTGTTCCTGTAGTTCATTAATTTATATAGCAAATCTGGAAAATATCAATGTATCATCAATATTAATGTAGTACCCACTATGGGTGTAAAATATTTATCTAAGACAGCTGGTAATGATGTTCTTCTGTCACTGTTCTTTATATCAGAACCCTCTGAGCATGAGATATTTTTTTTCCTGAAATGACTGTTATCTGCTTTTTCTTTTCTAACATTAAAGTACTCTTGTGCCCTTTTTACAGGTCTTGCATGGGTACATTGCGTCTCTATAGGAGACACAGAGCCCCTTCAGAAGTGAAGGGGTTATGCAGTCAAGTTGCACATCTGACACAACCGAGCTTTTGAAAGGTTTTGAATGTGTGGAGAACAATGAACTCTCTTTTGGAGACCCTAGTCTGAGGAAACAATTTGAATTCCAGGAATTTAACAGACCACATTTTGGCTAGTTTTCCAGACCATATGGCTCTAAAGGGCAATACTATTTGGCATGCATCCTTAAAAATAGGCCAGCCCGTTTCTCCTGATAGTTTGTCCAAAGATTTATTTATTTTTCCATCATGGTTATTAAATAAATGAGGCTCAATTATGTTATGATGAAGATCCTGCAAACAATGCAAAATGTAAGCAAGCTTCTTTCTTATTAATTTACAGTAATGTACCAATGGAAATTCCTGCAAGAATTCTCCTTGCTATAGTATCAAGGGGAAAATAGTCTGGAGAAGAGAAGGCTCAGAGGGGACTTCATCACTCTCCACAACTACCTGAAAAGATACTATAGTGAGGTGAGAGTTGGCTGCTTCTTTCAGACTACTAGCAATAACAGGAAGTCCAGGGAGGTGGTGGAATCACCGTACCTGGAGGGGTTTTCAAGAAGCATGTAGATGTCATACTGAGGGATGTGGTTTAGTGGTATGGTGGTGATGAACTGGTGCTTGGACTAGATGATGTTAGTGGTCTTTCCAAGCATAATGATTCTATAACAACCAAAAACATCATCCAAATGCCCTTGTGAAAACATGGAAGAAGGAAGAATGTGTTTAAAAGGGATGAAGCACTTGGTCTTGCACAGTGAGTGTATTCATGAAGAAACGCCCTGCTAAAGTGCTTCAGAAAATTCTGTAGGTGATAGAAAAGCTGGAATAGAAATGAAACAGCACTGCTCCCAAGAAAGTCTTTATCTCCCTACTTCAGGAGCTTAGGCAGGTCCATTGTTTTGCTAAAACTAGTTAGACCTATTGAGTAGTCACAAGATTCAAGTCTTAATAAGCTTCAAATAGAAGGAATCACAGAATGGCTTGGGTCAAGAATCATCAAATTCTATTCCCCCATCCCCCCCGCTACAGACAGGGTTCAACCTCCAAATCTGGTACTAGACCAGGTTGCCCAGAGCATCCAACTTGGTCTTGAACTCCTCCAGGGATGGAACATCCAAAGCCTCTCTGGGCAGCCTGTTCCATGACTTGGAACATTGGCACTTGCAAGTTTCACTGCTAGGACTGCTTTCAAGAAGCACTAAATCATCAGACTATTACCTTAAAATTTCACAAACCAGGGATGAAAGCAGTTTGAGTGCTTATCTCATAGTCTTCATACTTTAAATTATGATGAAAATGTCTGGGTAGATGGACACAATGTAGAGACTGCTTGAATGATGAATTTTTTATGTGTTTGGATTCTGGAGTTGTTATTAATATTCTTAAAATTAATTGAAGAGAAAGAAACAAGGGACTTATTTCTTATGAAAGATATTTCATAACCTATTTTCAGGTAAAATGCATCAGTTATAAACAGGTTGTTCAGGAATAGATTGTAAAGTCTTTTTCAATAATTATTACTACATATTAATTCATTTTTGAGATTTACTACAAGAAAACACAGAGGAAAACAGACTCAAATTTTATGGCAACAAATGAAGCAAACCTTTATGAAACAGTCTGTCTTCAAATGATTTTCAACATACTGTCTTCCCTGTTTTTGTTCATTATTTCTTAAAACCTTCCCTGTAACCAACACAGGTCCAATTAAAGATTCTATCTTACACCCTAAAAGCAGTTATATGTATGATGGAACCTTTTTCTGCCTATGGAACTTATTTAAAAGCATCTTTAAAATCCTTCAAGTGTGTCTTATGCAGATAAGCTATTCAATTACTCCTTCTATTAAATTCAGACAGAGCAAAGAAAAGGAATACAGTTGATAAATTTTTAAGGAGCAGAAGATGACTTACATGTTGTGATAATCTGGGCTATTTGAATCACCTGGCCATTTGTACAATCACGTGCACAGATGTTGCCTGGCAGATTGGCAGACAAGTTCAAATCCAATGGGCTTCCAATGGATAGGACATAACATCAAAAGGACTTTTTCTGCAATAGCCTTAAGCATACTATACTCACTAATTTGTTAGTACAAGCACTAAGAAATCAGTCTTGCAAGAAGATATTGAATGTAATAGGAAAACTAACTAGTAGACAACTGGCTTTGTTCTCTCTCTGTGAAAAGGTCTTCCCATATTTGTGGATCTGGACTTATTCTGATGCTAAATGATGCATAGAATTTATATATTTATAACACAGCGTGTTAGCATGGTAGTTCAATGTGTGGTACACTAAGTTCATGTACTTTCCATCTGTTGTCATCTTAATCACAGATTTCCGATCAACTCATCAAATTGAGAAAATCTCACAAACATTACTGCAAACCATAATAACACTTTCCCCTTTCAGTAGAAGCAAATTCATTGCAGAAGAAGTCTATAGGATAATTGAAAAATTCAAGCTATATGTTCAGAACAGTTGCTTATGCCTATTATTAAATATTTCTACACAAATTCTTTCAAAGTCAGTGAGAGCTGTCTCTTATGAGTTAAAGTGAACTAGATAATCAATATGAAGTCAACTTTATTCTCTTCATTGCATGTGAAGAAGAAAGCTAATGCTTATTCCATTTGTTTGCCAAAAAATATATATATATATATTTATTTTTGATGTGTGTCATTAGAGGTACTCAAATCAACTTCTTCTGGCATCAGTTGTGAGCAGAAATGCTGCTATACTGCTTAGCCTTATCTCTGCCTTGGGGTCAGTGACAGGCTTATTTGAAATTGCAGATATAATTTTGGGCTTCTATATGATACTTGTCCAAACTAACTTTCTGTTCTTTTTTGAGAAATGCTGAGTATCAAATATGATTTATATATTTATATTGTTTTTATAAAAATATTTATTATAGAAATATTTCCAACAGAAATAATTTTAAATGGACATAAAACTCAGACAATATAGACATAAAAACTGATGTGAATTAATATATTTTTAAAAATTGTCCGATGACATGTGCACTTTATTTCTATAAATAAGCATTTAATCAAATATTGTGTCTTTGAAAAAGCCAGTATATCATATGTTTTTGCTGTTCAAGTGGAGGAAATAAAGGTATTTCATAACCTACTTTCTGGTAAAAATGCATCAGTTATAAACAGGTTGTTCAAGAATAGATTGTAAAGTCTTTTTCAATAATTGTTCCTGCCTATTAACTCATTTTTGAGATTTATTACAAGAAAACACAGAGGAAAACAAATCCAAAACATCCAAAGGGCTATTGCTTTTTAAAATAAATATTAGCATAATACTGTTAACACTGATTTATTAACATTCGTGTATTTTTTCACCTTTCAGAAAAAACTGTTTTCAGAAGAAAACTGTTCAACATTCTGGGTTTATCAAGTGCAACTTTTTAAATATAAATATGTTGACTTACTTTGTAATATCTTTAATCTTTTTAATAGAAAATGGAAGACAAAAACAGGCTTTGTAACACATCTAGATTTCTAAAAACCTGAATTGTAGACCAATTAGTTGATAAAGAAGTTAATTTCTAGATCAAGGACCCTCATAGATAATCTGCCAACTTCCTTCTTATTTACACAGAGAGCCTCAAGGTTGAGTGTAAGCTACTTTCTTCAGGTATCTAAGTCCTAAAATGTTAGGGAATTTACTGACAAAAATGAATACCATTAATTTCATCAGGGAAATTTTAGCAAATCAATGTAGATAATCTAACTTGTATCCTGAAAATACAGCATTCATAATGGTGTTTTTCCTTCAATAATCTGAAACACTCCATTTGCAGTGATAAGCACCTCAGAAGTTCAATTTAAATAATTATTTATTTTGTAGTCACGATAAGTTTTCAGCAGCATTGAGTATAGACTCAAGACTCATTTACACTGAAAAACTACTTGTTATATAATTTTCTGTGAACTATTGGTTATGGATAATAATTGCAGGAGTGAATCAGACTGGGGATTTCTCTAGTACTGACCCTGACCTGGGCTTCAGGTAGGCAGCACACTTCCCAGCAGATAGAGTCTCACTGACATATAGGGTCCTCCGGTTTTCTCAGAAGGGAGCTGCCTGTGACAGTTACCATTCTTTCCATCTTTGTAGAGACAGTCTTGAGGCATGGAACCAACCACCTCAACTAGTTAACTTTGCAGGTAGATCTTCCGTTGCATCCTTACTCGCCTCTTCCTCAGGTTTCAGAGCCTCAAACGTATTACATAGGGGCATCTGGGCAAACAAGGTAGGTAGAAATGGGGTTTGCTTATGACGCTGAACTGGGATCTGTTTCCATTCCTTCTTATGTCTTAAACTCCCTCCTGCCTGATGATGGCAGAGCAGGGGGTCCATCACACTTTGGGGATATCACCCCTGTGTCTTTCTTGCAGGAGTTTGTGGAGTCTGCCTTTCTTTGGCAAGGAGTTACTCCACCAGTCTATCTCTTACTCTTGTTCCCTGATGATCCTTAATCTTTCCACCTCCTCCTTGTGCTCTGCACCGTACTGAACAGATCATCTATCTATTCACACCTCAGGCAGGTGGTTTCCCATGCCACCCACCTTTCATCAGAAGCAACAGGCTCAGGCATACCTGCAGACAGAGACCTGAATAGCCATTTTTGGGCAAGCAATCCATCTGACTCACCACATTCTTTCTGACAAGTGCTTTCTGCCTAATGGAAACAACTAGTTGGGCCATGGCCAAATTTGTTGCCTGTAACATAACTGAAATGTAATATAAATGGTAACTACAATCATTACTTACTCTGCAATTCGAGCATTCTTTAAAAGTATATATGTGTTATATATATATATATATATATATTTTTTTTTTTTTCCTGAGAGTCTGAAAATATGGTATAGGACTGTTAACAGAAATGCAGTAATTGGACATACCTTTGTCAAAACAGAATTTCAAACAGGATCTGTTGACTGAGTAGCTCTGCACTGTGCTTTTAAAAAATGGCAAGCCTTAAGCAGAAGATGTACAAGAGGTGAATTCTGAAAAACAGGAAAATAAAAATATGAAGTCGTGTGTATTAAATAGAAGAGAAGGTTGGATATATAACTTCAAAAATCTGATGAACAAATGATTCAGCAGAATTTGTTAATGTCTTATATTCTGGGTATCATACAATGAAGAATATCACCTTTTATGCAAATTTCCTGGCACTGTATTTTAATCATCATCTTTGTAAGTCATTATCTGTGATCAGGGTTTCAAGTATTCTGAGGAGTACATCTACCATAAAAGCCAGCAACAAAATTGAGTTTATTTTCTGTGCCTTTGTTTGTCCTCCTTCACGTTTAAGGATTTCATTACAGTTAAAAGTGTTTACTCAAAGGGAATGTAAGATAGACGAACTTCTGAAGAGGACACCTAATGGAGAATTTTAAGAATCTGAATATTTTATTACTAAGTAATACATAATTTAAGAATCTAAATTTATTTTTTGCTCTGAGAATGTTTCATTTAGTCCTGTAGAGTTACAAGTGGATAGATAAAATGATGATTACTGTGAACCACTGATCATTCCTGTGAAACTACTTCTAATTATAATTTGAATCCTGCCATAGTATGAAATGCTGTACATACGAACAGTGTGTTTCGTACACAAAACTAGCCTAATCACAATCAGAAACTTTTCTAGCTGCTACTAAATACACTTTGTTAAAATTAGCTGTTTTAACTGGTAGTGTATTAGACAACAGAGAAGGGCATTTGGAAACTCAAGCTGTATTAATTCAGTTGATTTTTTAAAAATTATTTGTAAGAGTTTCTATCTGCTTATAGAGATCTGGAAAAAAGTTAGTATATACCCTTTTTTTACTACTGAATATATTTTTCCTTCTCACTGCAAGATGTTGCTTTCCAGATGTGTGTAGAATCATGAAGACATCTTGAACTCCTATATCTTCATCTGAATCCTCTTTCTTGTCAATGCTGTCACCCTACTGTTGAAATTTCTGTATTTTCCTAAAAAGTGAAGAAAGCAGCCTGTACTAGACTATATTTTTTAGAATATAAACTATGAACTATAGACTTTAGACTATATTTTTAGACTACATTTTTCTTCATGGCAGAAATTCATTACTTCCATTGAAAATTCAGTGAAAGACAGTTTTTGGTTTTTTTTTTTTTGCAGCAGAAGGCTAAAAAGTAATTAGGGTTTTCATAAGGTTAATAGACAGAATTTGCTAATGAGAAGGATACCTCTTTTTTTATTTCTCTTTTGTAAAGATACTTGCAAGTTTTCAGAAATTTTCCTTGAACTTCATCTTTTTTGCTGTTTTTCTATGGCACTGTTGGGAAATATGTTGGGAATATGTATGGGAAATATGTATGGCATATGTTGGGAAATACTGCAAGCATATAGGAAGAACTGTAGTGAATGTTTTCTGCAGTTGCTACAAATGAAAAGTATACAACAAGCAAGAAAAAATGCAAGCATTTAAATATTATTAAAGAGTCAGAAACTTCTTAGCAAATTTATTTCTCATCTGGTGACTCATGCCTTTCTTCCAAACATAGTTTTCTTTCTTCCAAAATCACTTTTCTTCCTAATTTTGTTTTTGTATAACCAGTCATAAGGGGTTCTGACTAGAATGATATCAATGGAGGGTTACTTTTTGATGGAAAAAAAAGACTGATCAACAACTGCTGCTGGTATTCTGAAATGAATAAGCTTTCTGTTTTGATAGGACAAAAGAATCCTTTCATATTTTAAACAACTGTCATCAGAAAGACCATAAATCAAATTCTTCTATATAAGAATTTGAGGATTCCAATTCAGTGCTGGGATTCAGTTGGACCTGTTTCAATAATTCTTCGATGCAAAAGCAGTGTACTTCTTAACTACGTATTTCAAGCATTATGGATTAAATTTTGTCAGCATCAAGTAGAAATTTCTTGAAGGATCTTCTTGAAGAATGTCATTGCTTACTGTTATGTAATATGCTTTTCAAATTTGTCAATAATACACTGGAGAAAGAAATCTCAAATTTTTTTTTGTATCTTTCTGCAATAGCATTGCTGCAAAGCAATGATCATGATTTTGTTAGCAAGAAAAAAAGAAAGTTTCTTTGGTATCAAAAAACAGGATAGAAGCTCCGTGACATTTATGCTCAAGATTCATAATGCACTATCATAGATCATTTTTTGAACCTAAATTAAGTGCATAGCCAAGAAAACGTAGTATCAATGAAGTTAAAGACCTAACTATATGCAAATCAGTATAAGCCTATGGTGAGAAGATTTGTTTCAGTTTGGGAACTGGAGAGGGATATCAAGTTTTCTGTAAATAACTGTTTAACCTGGGGGTTCATTTTCCTGATACAAACATGCTGCCAGTATGTGCAAGGAAGGAACAAAACAAACCTAAACTGTAAATTAAAGAAGCATGGTTACAAACATTACATTCTTTCTTCAGCTAACATGCAGTGCTGTCCATAGAATACTTGTGAATTCACATAACAATAACAACAAAGACAAGTTATAGAATACTGTTAAATATGAATCTAGTACATGGATATATTTGACAGCCTTTCTGTGGAAGGACTGTGTTATCAATGTCAAATAATAGAGCAGTATTAACTTTTTTTCAAGATGTAAGAGTGTAAGGGACAGTCATACATATAATACTCTCATGTAGCTAGTAATATGCTCTGCTGGACTTAGCTGGTCATCATGTACAACTGCTCTAGAGAAACTCAGGCTACAGTTTGTGGCTGTTACTTGCATATATTCACACATTTGCTACCCAAATTTTGATGGCGCACTTTCCTCAGCAGCATCTTTTATGACTTTTCCTTTTTTCATGTAGGAGGTACTTTTCATGGAATGCTAATAATTTTGTTAGTAGCACTTAAAATGTTCTCCATCTACTAGACTATTTCTCTTTATTAACCAACAGCTGTTAGATGTTTTTAAATAATTTTCACAGAGTTTGTGAAAGTGTGATGATTAATTATCCATAATTTTACATCATTTACTAATATCCAGACTGTCAGGGCACACCTTGTCATAGATGTGCTGGGATCAGCTTTTAATAGCCTCAATCCAGCTGGCTGTTGCTGAAATCAACTCATGCCTAACATAGTTTCAAGATTTCCTTATCTACAAAAGCTTAAAAAAATATATATATAGAATTAAATGGCAAAGTTTTCAAAACGGTTTTAATGAAGAAATGTTAAATATTATTGCCTTCTTCCCCACATGATAAACTAAGAGTAACACCTTGCAATAGGTAGTTCTTGCAGAACTTTGTCTTTTTTGAAAAATCATAAATTTTGGAAGCTTTTCCTAGACTTCTCGAATTTCTCAGATGTCTTAGCTTTCATCAGCCTCAAAAATCAGTTTTTGATATGCTAAGTCAGAAATATAGGAGAAAAGATTTCAGATGTACTGCTTTCCCAAAATTAGGACAGAAACTTAAGAGGTTATAGTGGCTTAGTGTTATTTTGGACACGTAAAATTCCACTCAGAGTTTCAATCTACTGGATGATCCCATTTAATGAACTTGTTCACCACAGCAAATACTAATAAAAATAATAATCTGTTTCAAAGTAATGTTTTGTCTAGAACACTCATAAGCTATGCTTTATCATATTATTTTCCTTCATTAATGGGAAAACAACATTTGGGAGGTTGCAGTGCCATGATGTTAAGCCTTAAATAAAATATGGATTGATTCATAGTAGAAGAATGCATGCATTTCTAACCAGACAATCATTTCCTGTTTCAGAGAAAACTTGACTAGCAACAGTTTGAATTTTAGGCAGTGAAACTATTTACAAAACTCATATCTTTCTCCTCCTGTGTTCAGTACTCCTCTGAATACATACAATTCACTACAAAATTTCAAGCACTATATTCATTAAATTGATTAGAAGAAAACTTTTTCTCATGTTAAAAATGGAAAATCCATTAGGTGTAAATCCTGCTTCCAAGATTACTTACAATAGGAAAAGCATCTCTGATTTAGAGAGAAATAACTACTAAGATCTCTGTTTAAATTTTGGAATTGTTCTCTGACAAAATGTTATTCCATTGGGATTACTGCTTGTGACCTTTGCTAACTATTACAAAGTATTTTTTTTCCTACAGCATTAAATAGTCAAGTCGTCTATAAGAAGGCGGCTATAAGAAGGGGACAATCTCTTTCACAGGATCTGTTGTGATGGTTTCAAACTTAAAGTGGAAATGGTTTCAAACTTAAAGAGGATAGACTTAGGTTGGACATAAGGTAAAAGCCTTTTACAGTGAGGGTGATGAGACTGCAACAGGTTGCTCAGAGGTATGGTGGAAGCCCTGTCCCTGGAGACTTTCAAGAGTAGGCTGGAGAGGGCTCTGAGCAACCTGATCAAGCTGTGGATGTCCATGTTCGTTGCAGGGGTGTTGGACTAGATGACCTTCAGAGGTCCCTTCCAACTCAAAGGCTTCCATGATTCTGTTTTCAAATTCCCTTATCAAAATTGAAAGCACAACTGTGTATTCTTTGCTGTTCACAGCCATGTGTTAACTGTTAAGCCAGTGTATCAAAATGCACACAGTTCTTTGCCATCGTTTGAGTCGGTGCTGCACAGCACTGCTCTTCCCATGACCTAGCTTCAGTTGACAGTGTCAACAGCACACTGACTCAGCTGTTGCTGAGGAATGGGTGCACTCCTGGGGCCATTTCTTAGGGAAGAGGTGCTGCCTTTAAACCGTAGGGAGAGAGTGGATCACATTAAAAGCTGTGCTGGGCCACATGCAGCCTGTGGTTTGGACATGCCAAGCATATCCAACAACAAGCAAATATTCAAAATCCTTAAATTATTAAATTTTCAATTGCAATTAATATATGAAGCAAACATACTTCTGGTCTACTGTATCAAATTATAGTCTATGTTTTTCCAATTCAGTAGTTTATTCTCATTCATCAAAGTATTTAGCAAGGTTTTTTTTCAGTGTTAATAGCTAGAAATATTTCTCCAAAGTTTTCCAAATTGTAAGGTGCAAGAATTCCTATACCTAAAACACATGGGTGCATGGATTATTTAGATTTTATGGTAATTAAATATAATATCTGCCTAAGGAACTTTGGAGTCATGTCTGAAATAAAACACAGTGTAATACCAGTGTATTTCTGCTTATATTGCTACTAGACACATTGCAAATTCTTTAAGAACAGTTTTAGGAAATTATATAAAACAACATATCTGATAGCTAATGCATTGTTAAAAAAGGAGAGTATGAGTTAAGAACAGTAATGAGTTCTGTATAGAAGTTTTATTTTAATTTTTTTTTAAATAACAATAATGATTTCTGTCTTTCATTCCATAAACATATATGAGGCAGAAAACAAAAGAACAACTTTAAAACTTCTTACTTTTCTTCTGTCTGACTTCATTAGAAAAGTCTGATTTTCCTATACTTTCTATCACTTTATGGAGGAAAATTTGCTAGAAGATAAAAAGGCTGGTTGTTCAGTCTCAGGCTTAAAATAACAAGATTTCAATACTGTCTTCATTGCTGAAGCTAGAATATGCTGTAATCTATAAAATAATTTCCAACTAAAGTCTGCCAGATCTTTATTTCCATAAAGGAAATTGTATAGTATATTAAATTTCATTTGAAAGTTGCATCACAATCTCAGACAGTCCCTATCATGCTGCAGTATTGCATATATTTTACAAATTGTTTTAAATGTTTGTGAAACTAACTTTATGAATCAGAGCTCAAATACTGTTTGCTCTATATGAAGATTATGTGTCCTCTTTCCTATGCTTCATTCAAACAAACAACCCAACACATTAATAATCTTGCCGCTGACAACAGTGAAAAACTATTTAAAATTCTTTTCATGTGGAAGCTGTTGTCTGATCATTAATCATGTTTAGTTGCACCTGCAATTATTTTTTCATATCTTTAGTATGCCAATTTTATTGCAGTGATTGTTCTCAGGGGCTTTATAATAGTGATTAAAGTAATATTAATTGTTGCACTCATTTCAGAATTACTTCATTGTCAATGTGATCAAAGGTGATGCTGGGAAATGTCAAGGTTTCCACAAGTGTAAAAAGTTTAGTTAAAATTTTACAAAACTTGCTTAAAACTGACTTCTGGAAGTCAGACTGTTTCTCCAGTCCCAGAAAATAATAACCTTTCATTAATATCTTTTTTTTTTTTTTTTCCCCAATGAAAAGAATTTCCATAGCTTCACATACGGTACAGGTAATTTTTTATAGAGGTACCCATATATCCCAGGACATTGTGTAGTCTTAACACACTCACTGTTTCCTTAGAAGTCTGTATCTTTTCCTCTTGCAAAGTCCTTTACAAATAGCTGATAAAATCTGAGTGTTAGTAGTGGCTGATATAGTAAAAGAATTAATCACATTTGGAATGCAGGCATATAGCCATGTTGAATAAGGGGGAAGATTGAGGGAAGAGTCTGATATGAGCAAGTATTAGCTTTACACTACATGTTGACTATTTTTAAGTACAGTCTATGGCAGAGCCTAAGGGGATTTTTGGCTCTTTATTGAAAAGAACTTTTTGCCAACAGTGTAAGTCAGTCCAGTTATTTTTAAAGAAGAAGTCACTCCTTCAGTCTTGATCATTGCTATAACATGTATCAGATCTCTCAAATGTGATGTACTTAAAGAAGAAAAACAAAATTCATGAACACTTGTTTGAAGCAGACTGCTCAGAAATGCTGTTGTGAAATTTTATAATTAAACAGTAGGTTTTATAATACCATGAAGTATAGATGTATCAGTCCACTGCATGACTCTCAGTGGACTTTGTCCTACTCAAAAGTGGCTTATTCTTGGACTTACGTAGTGGATGTCTGAATTTGATTTCAGCTTATAACAGATATAATATGATAAGAGTTCACAAGGGAGAATCCTCAAAATTCCTAAGTTTTTTTCTATGATCTCAGATATGGTGTTTTTTGTGGAGTTTTTTTGGTTGCTTGTTTGGGGTTTTTTTGGTAGTTTTGACCAAAATAGGTCTATATAGACACAAAACAGATTAATGTTCCAGATTAGGTAGTTAGAGTGGAAAGTGCAGTGAATGACATCCCACACTGTCTGTAATTCTATGTACTTCAATGGCTTAAAAGAAGTGAATTCATTTTATCAGTAACATAAGATAGCTTTATTGGTAGCGCATGATGCAATAATAGATAATTCTTAACATGGGCAGTAGGTAAAATGAAATGAATTATCCAATTCATCTATTCAGGGAATTTGATGAGGAGACACGAGTGGATCTGATTCAGTTTCTCCTTGTTTTGGTTCTTGTAGGTGCAGTTTGTCTGTTTAATTGACAGATGTTAATAAATTTATAACTATTTGAAAATAGTATTTATTGAATTATTTATACTCAAATGTCTTTTCCTGAAGGGGACTAAAATATATCTAATTCTTCACTCATATTAACTTCTGTCAGGCTAGCAAGTATCCAGCAAGCATCTGTGTCCAACAATTGATTCCTGCATAGAAAGATAGAATTGTAGAATTGCTGAGGTTGGAAAAGATGTTAAAAATCATAAAGTCCAACCACAACCTAACCATTGTACCCTAACTCTAATGACCCTCCGCTAAATCATGTCCCTCAGCACAATATCCAAAGCTTTTAAACACATTCAGGGTGACTCAACCACCTCCCCGGGGAGCCTATTCCAGCACTTAGCAACCCTTTCTGTGAAGAAATTTTTCCTGATACCCAAACTAAACCTCCCCTGGTGCAACTTAAGGCCATTTCCCTTCGTGCTGTCACCTGTCACCAGTGAGAAGAGACCAATACCACTCTCACTGTAAGCATCTTTTATTTGAAGAGAGTGATGAGGTCTCCCCTCAGCCTCTTTTTCCCCAGACTAAACAGCCTCAGTTCCTTCAGTCACTCCTCATAGGGCATGTTCTCCAAGCCCTTCACAAGCCTTGTTGCCCTTCTTTGAGCCTGCTCCAGCACTTCAATGTCCTTTCCATATTGAGTTACAATGGCAATTGTGTGTATTTACAAATATATTGAAAGTGAAAGTTTTGGACTTCCTTCTTGTTCATGATCTTTATTATGCTAATTCATTGATATTTCAGAAGCAATAAAATAAACTGTATTTGTGGATACTAACATAAAGCTGCAATTTTCCAAAAAAAAAAAAAAAAAAAATCTGCTTTGGAATATTTCTTCCCAGCAGCAGGATATTCCCAAGGTTAATAAACAGTAGTAAGTGCAACCTGGCAGTAATTAATGATACCTACATTGCCTTGAGCTTCACTCCCGGTGATGCTAGGTAAGTCTGGGAATTTAGTCTGAAGTAGCTGGAGTGATACCAGAGATCTTGTTCTTCTCAGTTCTCTCATTTAGCCTGGACTTCCTCTTCTTCCTTTATACTTAGAACAGAAATATTTGTAGCTCTAAAATACTGATAATTTAATCCATCAGTAGATACATAATTTGAACCTTTTGCTTTATCTAGATTTCAAAAATAGACAAATTTCTGTATACGTTCAAACATATTTCTTCCATATAAAATCACATGTTGAGTCCACAAGTTGATTCCCCCTAAAAAATGGTAAAACTAAATTTGACAAAATTGTTAACGACAAACAACTGTTACTAAAAAACCAAGACAAGAATTGGTTTGTGGTAATTTAGGTTTGTTTCAAACACCAAGTTTTTAGTCTAGGAAAATTCAGACTTCCAATACTGAGGTTATTATATAAAGTGAAGAACTCATAATTTTGGAGTTCATTCTTAAGCTGAGTGTAAATTTTCTTATCACAAGTAGAATAAATGTCATTTGGAAGCTACAACACAATAGTAAACTACAATACTGAATCTACTCTTAACCTAAGATTCAGAATCTATATTTTGAATTGCAAACACAATATGAAGAGAGAAAGACTACTAAAAATCTAATTAAAAAAAAAAAAAAAAAGTTAACTATTCAGAAATAATATGATTTTATACCTTTTTTCTATGTAGGGGACTGTTAGGTGACAGCTTGAAGTGGTGATTGAACACCTGGTGAAGGGGTGTGGCTGGCAAACTGTTTGCACATGTGCTCCTCATGCAACTGGAAGGGTTGGTCCCAGAGTGGAGCCATGCTGAACTAATATTAGGGCCAACCACAGAAGAGAAAATCTTCTTTGGCCTTAGGCTGCTTTCTTGGGAGTGCTGCCTATCTAGAGATCCTCTTCACCAGTTGGGTGAGTTCACTTTTTTCTGTATGTAACTATTAGCCTGCCTGTGAATACTTTGCTTGGTGTTGTTAAGAACCTGTTGAAAACAGTTTAGCTTCTTTGCAAGCAGGACACTATAGTTTGCTGGTTCAACTTTTATCTTTTCTGATGCAAATTTCTTGGCTTCGTAGCTGAAAACATCATAAAGTTAAAACTGTATTATCTGAACAGTTAATCTATTTAATTCTACAGTATAACGTTTTTTTTTTTTTAATTATTTTTTTTTTATTTATTCTCTCATTGTTAAAAGGATCTGAGGAGAGAACAATCATGAAGACTGTGCTCCTTTTCCCAAATTCTGCTAGTCTTCTTGAATAACAAATATATACTTGTCTTCTCGGGTGTTTTTTTTCAGAGAAATTTATCTTATTTGTAAACCTTTGAGAACTTTAATGTGTTGATTTTGAATGAGAGGCTACAGTAGAGGCAGAGGGGAGAATTACACAATATAAGCTGCTTTAAATTCTTGTTTTTTATTGAAATAAGCTAAAAAAAGGCTTATTTAACTTTTTGGAAAATAAAGGTTGCAAATTTTTTATCAACTCCTATGTAAACATTAGACTCTCAAGTAAATGTATACTATGCTTCATATAGAAGATCTCATGGCCTGTTTGTTAAGTACCTTACAGAATGAGAGATTTACAGTTTTAAGTCTTTGAAATGAGTGTGGCTTGAACTCCTGGGAAATGATGATAAAATGAAGACAGCTTTCATCTATTCTTTGGACTTTAATTTGGTTGCTTAATTAATGGTAGATTTTTAAACCCCATCAACACACACAGTAGTTTCTAAGGAAAACTGTAAAAGGGATGAAATTCCTATAGATGTTAATTTAGATGACCTTATTACATCTAGAGAACACTGGGTCTTGAAGAAAGAATTTTGAGAACTTTAGACTTGTAGGAGCACTGAAGATGGAAGCTATAGAATGACAAATGTTTCACCCGATATGTCGTTCTTAAGAATGCACAGAAAGTATAATTGAATTTTCTGATAATACAGAACGACATCTAACACCAAGCAATTTTCTGAGTTAAATGTTTTGTTGTTCATTTGTAATGAAGATAAATATTTTGAAATATTTATTTTCAAGTGATATTAACCCATTTAATGGCAAAGACAATGGAAGATAATTGAGGAGAAAATAATATCATAAGTGGCTAAATATTTTTAGGGATCACTAGCATGAGAACTGTGAGAAGGCCATGTAGTACATTATATTTTTATGATGCCAAGGGTTTAAGTTTATTCAGGAGATATTAATGGCACACAATAATATATATCCTTAGCTATTCTTCACGAGATCTTCTGGTCTCTGCTCAAACAAAAGTTAATTTACAGAAAAAGAAAATTAATGAAGCTTTTGATTGTTTGTGTAAAGTACTTTGATTTATGTTTATTTCAAGTGAAATATCACAGAAAAAATCTCCATAGTGCTAGATGTTTTCTTCCTTTATTTTTTCCTAGCCATAATAGTGAGTATTAATTGCAATGAATTTGGTTTTTCTGATGGCTTCTTACCTAATTTGCATTTGAAGTGTTTTTACAGATTTAAAGTTTTTTGTTGTTGTTGAAGAGGACAGACTTTGTACCATGCATCAGCAATAAAAATTCCTAATGACAAAAACGTATTTCATATTCTTGCCTTGACTTGTCAAACACTGTGAGTTTCTAGTCTCATCTAGGCATTTGAAAGCTTCAGTCTTGGAATCTGACACATTGCTAATGTAAGATATATGCTTCTATTGCTCTCACTACTAATTAATCTCTATAATTATAGCATCTTCCAACAATAATCATGATCATAAACTGAGTAATAGCAGTTAAAAGGAAAGAAGTGCATTTATCTACACGGCAGATAAAAATACCATCAGCTTGATGGAAGACAGTGAAAGGAAAATATAATTTTACTGTAATGGACTTGCACTTATGAGGACTTAAGTATAACTTGATCATTTTTTGTTTTTGCTCTATCTCTAGCTTTTTGAGGGAAAACATTAATACTGTATTGTGACTCATCAGGTAGAAGAACTCATTTAAATGGAATTCTTGACATGACAGTATTACTTTTTTTTGCCAGAGAGTTTAGCTAATTGGTTTGATACATCTGGAAAGTATAGTTTGTACTAGTAGTCATCCATAGATATGTCTAAAATGATGAATCCCCATTGTAATAGCTATTGTATACAATACACTTGCCTAAGAGATTTTTTTTCCTAGTGGCAAAGCAATTAATGCAGGTGTTCCTATAGATCCTTGGCAGATATATCTGTATCTCCATCTGCTTACATCCTGTTTAGTTATTTTCGTGTTTAAGTGTGTGTGATATTTAACCAGATCAGAATTTATTCCTTACCTTGTAAATTTAATTAACACAGGTTTTTGGCAGTTTAAGGCTTCCTATACATTACATTTTATGTCAATGCTTATTAAATTGGTCAGTAGATACAGAAGTGATATCTTTCCTATTTTTATACAAAGTCTAAGCATTATGAAGGAGTTGATAAAAATTTTTTTGTTGTTGCAATTATTCTTGTCTGAGTAATAAAATTAAGCTTATTGAAACTGATACAGCTATTTAGCTGAGGTTGATATAACATAGTTATCAGCTAATATAGCTCACTTACCTGTATAAATCTATACAGAATTAATCAAATTAAAATTTATTTTACGTTTGTTTTCATAATCTTTCCTTTGCTTTTTCCTCACCTTGGCTAATTAATATATTGGTTGAAAATTCCTTTGCAGACTAGATAATTTAGGATAAGAAATTCCCACCTCCTCCTTCAACCTTCCAAAAACAAACAAGAAAAGATTCTCCTTTGTCCTGTGTTTTGTCCTATCATCTGTTTAAGGCCACTGTTAGAATTCTTCTTTCTAATGCATGTCAAAAGTAACCCCAGTTCTTGGCATGAATTAACACTTAAGCTTTCTCATCTTAAAAGATAAAAATGTCATCATATATCTCAATCTATTTGAAGATTAACAAGAAATTTTGGAGGAAATATAGTTTGAACACTTGCTTTTTCTCCTGGCTTCAAAAGATACTTCAGTCTGACATACATTTTTATGAAGATTAACAAAATAACTTAATGATAGTCTAAGTTCTGCTGTTTTATTTTTCATTTACATAGGTAACTTGCCTGCTCCTAAGCACTTATTGAGAACTACTATGCAGTGCACTTAATTACCTCATTGAGAACTACCCTGTAGTGTGTTTAAGGATTGTTCTTAGGCAAGAATGCATCTTAATCCCAAGGAAGACGGCCTCTTGTTTCATTATTTCATCATATTACTTGGAATCTGTTTTGGAAAATGATTATTTTTTGAAAGACACATAAGATAAATGTCAACAATTTTTCTATTACAACAGTTAACAAGTGTTCCTAATTAATTCTTAAGCAGCTAATCAGCTACAAGTGTGTTATAAAACCAGATGGTCTAAGATTTCCAGGATAATTGACAGTGGAGGGTACTTCATTATAAATTCTGTGCTGAGTCCAGGTATGCTCATAGGCATGGAATGTGTGTTCTAGTTGAAGACAAACTGAACAACTTTGAAATCATATATGGAAAAATGAGATTCCATTCTTCATAGCTTTTTCTCACATGTAGGTTAGGGGACAGAATTGGAGATCTCTGAGGTCCAGCAATGTTATTGTTCATTTTCTTTTTTTTTTCCCTAGTTGACCTAATCTTGCAGACTAATAGCAGGAAGGAAACCATGATATTGACATCAGTTTATTAAGGTGATGGCTGAAATTTGACTTCCAGATCTGTAGGCTGAGAAGCAAGTGATTTACCTAGGCTTTTCTCAGAGTAGTATTCTGGCAGCCTCATTAAAGCTTTGTGATATCCCAGATTTAGATTAATAGATATCATGAAATATATACTGCAATTTCTAACAGTATTTTTCAGTTACTTTGAACAGGGGATGTGCTATAGTGGATCGGGCTTCATGCCCTCTAATATGGTAATTTCTCCAGAGAACACAAAGAACAGGGTGAGAAATTTAGAAGATGATTATAGAATCATGAATGCACTGGTATGAAAAACTCCATTTATAGATATGAAACAAGTCTGTTAGGGCAAGGCATAGTTGGATAGATAGATTTTATTGTTATCTCTAACTATTGTTTAGTTAATGAATTTAAATTGAGAAGTGTGAGTTTTAATAGATAGTAAACAGCAACAAATATTTAATATCTCATTCTTGACATGCATTGACAGTCCTTTCCAAACATTTATCCATTTGCTGACATTACTTATTTTCTGTAAAACCATGAGGTATAGATTACGAATCACATATGTAATTTCACCTTGTTGCTCTTTTAACACAAGGTGTTAAAACAGTTTCTCTTGTGTTCTGAGAGTGGAAGATAAAATTTCAACATAACTTCTGTAACCTGTTCTGCACTGTTAGACTGTTCTTATAGTTTGTCCATTATATATGAGAGATGCTCTGAAAGTAATGCCTCCTGTTTTGTTATGTTGGCCCATGAAATTAGAGATGGGTAAATAGGGCATTAGAGTATTCATATTTGTAAATTGTGCTAACAATTGTTCGATCTGAACTTTTTAATCATTATATTAAGGAGAAATATGACAGTTCAGGAGTTAAACAGAGCTAGAAAATTGCTCTTCCTCATCAGTGAGTTTTTCTTAAAAAAAAAAAAAAAAATCTTGAAGAATACATTCCAGTGAAGAGAAGTGATCATTCCTGCTAATTCAAACTGCAGTTTGTTTTTTAGTGTGCAGTGTGAATTTCAGCTGTCTAAAGTTGTATCTTGTGCACAGTAGCCTGCCTAAAAATGAAAGGCCAAACTTCTGCCTTGAACTGCTCAGACATTTCTCTTCATTCCTGACTACCCTTCTTTCATAACTACATCTCTTCTGAGTACAGACTTCTTACTACAGATGTATCTTTATATTCTTTTAAGTTTGATCACATTTGTCTGCTATGGCTTTTAGGTGCTTCCTGAACGTGTGCAAAAAAAAAGAAGAATATTTTACTTCCTGTTTTACTTTTCTCTAAATGTAGAGTTTTAAGTGCAATCACATGGGCATACTAAAACTAAAAATCCAAACCGGCCTATAATTACCCACTCGGATAAAAGAATTTGCATTCTTATTGCCTGAAACTACTTTTTCAGTGTTTTTAGTAAAAAATGTGAAAATGTGCATTCCAAGAAATACTAATGGATTAAGGAAAATGTAACAGTATAAATATTATAAAGTATATTAATGAGAAATTCAACCCAGAAATATCAGAACATTTTATTTTGACTGTAGTAAAAAACAGTGAAAAAGAATATAGTCTTTGTATGAAGTATTCACAAGCAGATTGTTTTCCCAGTCACTTTAAAGAAATGAGAATAATTTTGTTATCAAAATTAAGATTTTATAAGTTTTATATTATTTTACTGTATTTTGAAGTAAACAAATATTTTTTAATAGATATCCTTCTGTTGCATTTTGTTGGAGTTTTCCTCATCTTTGAATTTACTTGTGGGAATTTAAATGGAGTAATCACTCATGATGGAAATGTTTCTCAGATTTAACTCTTATTTGACGTTTAACAATTGGATGGGAACAAAAAAGCACTAAAGTTGAACGTGTGGGTTTAACTAGTAATGACAATAATATTATATATATAACGTTCATTGCAATTGCTTAGCACCCAAAAACCAATGCCCAATCAGTACCTAGCACTCAAGCAGAGTTTGTCCCCACTCAAATCCCTATAGTTTATATAGTTTTCAAATGATGCCATCTGGTATGGTGTATACTTTAAAGAGTATACTTAAGAGTAGCAATATTTAAATTGTATCAAGCTTTTATAATTCCAATCACCCCTTTATTTCTGTGCCTGTATCTGAAGAGAGGTGCATTTAAGCTTTGAGTCCCATCTTTTACTTCCATTGAAACAGGCAATCACTTCCTGTCAGTGTACCTATTGGAGGCAAAGCTATTTCTATCTTAAATATGCGTTTCTGATGCAGAATTCATTGGTCTGCAGTCTTTGTATATGGTGTTATCGATTGATTAGTTTTGAGTTATGGATAAGGTCTTTTTTCATACAGCTTATTAGTGGCAAATGACTTTACTGGTAAATATTTTGGATGTATTTTTTTAATAGAAGGCTTTTAATAGCAACATTTTGGAGAGCAAAGAATGAAATGGGTGATGTGAGTTTACGACAGGAATAAAATACAAATGGAGCTATTGTTTTGCAAGTATATTCCATTACTACTTCAGTTCAATTAACTTCATTTAGTTTCTTATTTAAACAAAATCACCTGTTTGCAGCTGGTGGATCACATAGTTTGAACATAACAATTATCAATATTCTGTCAGTCAGAGAGGCATTAAAATAAAAGTTTAACTATTCAAGAAGCTGTAAATTATAAGACAAATGATATTTCAGTTGTCAAGGGCATTGCATAATGGTAAGAAAAGACAAAAGCTGATATTTTTAAATTCATGCATTAGAAACATGGCACATCTGCCAAAGAAGGCTAAATACATAATGCTTAGTAAAATGACAGGAATGTAGGTGTCTACAATTTGAGTACATGGGTTATTTCTAGACTTGAAGATTAATTTTGCAACAGACAAAATAAAAAAGGAAAATAACCAGTATTTATGGAGATCATTTACTTTCATGATTAGAGAATTGCATTTAATCTAGCAGATGTTCAATATATAATGTAACAAAAAAAAATCTGAAGTTTAGGAGCAGGTCTTAGTGCAGTTCAGAATTCACAATAAATGGAAGGAATAGAAGTCTTTAATCCTTAGGTTAATGTTCTAACAGAAGAATTTCCCATATGAGGATAACTAAACACTGACACAAGAAAATCATGGTTGTTCTGTTTCAAACCAGATGCTATTAAAAGATGAATGCTTAGATGTGAAACTTAAGTGTCAGGAACCTTTTATTTGTTCTCTAATGGCTTTTTTTGTCCAATGCAGTTATTTTGTTGCTATAAAAAATGTCATTGTTACACTCACTGAAAATAATATATCTCAAAATAATATTTTTGGGATCATTTCTATGACTTCATTGTAAAATAGTGATCATCCCAAAGGATAATTGTTTGATCATCAGAATATTTACTTCTGAGTCCATATCTACTGCTGGCACAAGGGAGACCCTCATTCCTGAGACACTCGTTCCAGTGCTGGAAATTCTTGTATTCTGAAAGTGCCAACTTCAGTAGCGTAGCAAATACAAAAGCAAACCAGAGCAGTGCTTGAGAAATTTGGCCATCTGATTTGGGATCTGTTTTGAATACCAGTCGGAATCTAATTGAGTAGCTTCTTAGTTCTGAAATCCCATTAAGTCTAGGTGTAGCAGTAGGTTAGAACAAAATGACATGAAAAAAGCGAGATCTTTTTGTTCAGAAGAATCAAAGAAAGATAAAAGTAAGAAAGAAACAATGTAACACTTCTCATGCTTCTGAAACTGAAGTTGTCTACAAATGCAGATTGGGAGTACTTCCTTTCTCAGTACTCCATTGAATAACTGCCTTTTCAGTGAAATCCTGTGTTTTTCATACTTTCTTTCACATTTGGTAGTTATTCTCCTGTATTGTTACTATAATCATCCCCAATTCGTTATATCAAGAATATTTAGGGTATTGATAGAATGCTGCTGCAAATCATTGCTTCTCAAGGCATACCTTTAGGTGTTTGTTTTTGCAAACTTTGCACTTGTTTAAGTTTTCATCTCTTTAACACTTTGAACACTGAAATCACAGAATCACTAAGGTTGGAAAAGACCTACAAGATTATCCAGTCCAACCATCCACCCATCACCAATAGTTCTCACTAAACCATATCTCTCAGCATAACATCGAAATGTTCCTTGAACATCTCCAGGGTCAGTGACTCCACCACCTCCCTGGGCTGCCCATTCCAGTGCTTGACCATCTGTCAGAGAAGTAGTATTTCCTAACATCCAGCCTGAATCTCCCCTGGTTACACAAGGTGTAGTCACTGAACTGTAAGATGTGAGTTTCAGAAACACAGTCTCTATTGTGTTTCAACATCTCAAATTTCAGTTGCAAAAATGACTAATGGTTCATGAGGCAAACCAATCATCTTAACTAGCTGACTTCACACAAGCCAGTGCGGATATTTCAAAGATAGATATAAACCATAGTATAGGAAATATAGCAAATATCAGCCAAAGTTGGATAAACAACAATTGTATTATGTAAATGTAAACTGAAAGAGGAATAATTAGCTTCAAGTGAATTGCTAGCCATATGAAACAAGATATCAAAATTTATTAGTGTGCTTTGAAATTTACTAAGTATCATCTTAAATGAGATCTATGTATTCATTTATGAATATAAAATTGGAATATGAACTATTAGTCATGATGATATACTATGTCAACAATGTTAATTTCATGAAAAGAAATTTGTTTTTATGTGCCTTATTGTAATCTACTGATCCAGGCAAAAAAGGCAGATTAAAAGTTCCTGCTTTAATGTTCTTTCCTTCCTGTTTAGTCCTGGAAAAATAATGTAATTGCATTCCATATTACTTGCAGCAGTTAAATTTGTTTTGAGTTTAATGACCTATAGTGCTGATTATCATCTGTTTGTGACATCTTCAATAGATATTTCAAAATGCCTCCAAGAAAAACAAAATGCAGATGAACATTGACCATCACTACACACGTAGAATGTGGATAATAAAGCAGGCAAGCAGACATGATAACAGTTAACTATTTTCCTGTTGTTGCAGAATTCCTCCTTTCCAGGTTTTCCAGCATCTTTTTGCTATGTTACCTTGCAGTGGTCCGTATACTGATTGATACCTCAGTGTACTTTCCTTACTAACCAACTTTATCCTTACTTTCCATTTGCTCTTTTTGGATGCCTGGATCATATATTACACTTTTGATTCTGTATAGTTTTTTATACTATAATTTTTACAGGTTGCCACAGTTTTTCACTGCTGAAGCTCAAGAATTCCTTTGGTCCCCTTATTGAGTTGTTAAATGCACAACATTATCTGGACCACTGACATTGAAGTGCATTTACAGTGCTTCAGTTCTGACAGATATACAAGTATTTGACCTTTTCAGCTGAGTCAAAATCTTCTGTTTCTGAATGTCCCTATACATATTTTAATTTCCTTTTCTGTTTCTTAAAGAATGTAAAACTATGCATGACAGGAACTAATGACATTATCAATACTGAATTAGTAAAAGATGAAATTTAGACACAAAGTAACTATACATGTAGAGTGTGGAAAATAAAATAAAAAAATAGCACTCTCTTGCACTTTCTGGTCAAAGTAACAAAATTACCCTAAGGAAATGTAACTGGAAATTATACTGTGAATATATCTGAGAAATGCATTCCTTTCTCTATGTAATGAATTTGCAACATGCCATTAATGACTGCAAAGTATTTGATATAGAAATAGTCTCCAAATGGCAATTGTTGGTCTATGAAATATGTAAAACACACTGAGTAATGTAACTTTTCTACAATTTTTTTTTTTTTTTGCCTGAATGAGTAGTGTATATTTATTCTTGCTCTTCTGAATGTTTTTTCTAAAAGCAGAATTACAAAGAACAAACTGGCTTCAAAGGGATATTACATTAAATGCCTTTGTACGTTGCTCTGAAAGTAGTGTATCCTAATAATGTCTATGGAAAATGCAACTGATATAAAGAACATAATAACATTTGGAGCAAATTCTCAGCTACAGAGTGCTACTCCTCAACATAGTCACCACCATTAGCTGTGCATTTTTTGCCAGTGATGAGCAAGAGCTCTCATGAGAGATTTTGTAAAATCTGCGTGGCTGCCTGGAACATGGCCTGTCTTTCATGTTTCTGCCACCACTGCTGAAACACACCACCCGCTGCTTCACTGTGCTCACATACACTGTTTAGTCTCCATAAACATTCAGCAAGTCATAATGCATGTCTGTGGGTACAATTTTTTTCCACATAAAGGAATTCAGTGACACTTTTTCTTCATATGCATTTCCACGTCAGATTGCATTTTGTCAGACTACCCCCTCTGCTGCCATCTGTCTCATGGCAACAAAATGTAATAGAATATTGGCAGAAAGTTTTAACCTCTGTTGCTATACCACCAACATCCTCCTTTGGTGTTGTGTGCCAACATAATAAAATAGGAGGCATTACTTTTGCAACAACACTTGTATGTTAGATTTACATATGATTTGCAATTGTTGATAGACTGTTTAATTGTTTAATATAAATAACTGCATGTAGTTTCAAAATTAGTTTGGTGTCCGTCTTGCTCTTCAAGCAGCGTGCTGTTTGTAGTCTGCCATGCTTCACTCCAAAGACAGCTAAATCCACCAGTTGTTCAAATCTGCTCCAATAATTTGGAAAAAGTCACAGCAAAGTTAACCTCAGTGTTTTCATCCTGTAGGTTTTTTCACACACATAATATACCTATTAAAGACAGGTAAAGGGGGTTCTCCATATAACAGAAAAGATGCTGCTTAAAATTATTTTAAAAAGCAATAATTTCATTTTAACTATAAAGTTATTTGTAGATAATTTTATGTTACAAGTTGCTTGAAAGAGAAAAAAATAATTCCTGAGATAATAGAGTAGATGGAGTAGAAACAATTATGAATAATATAGTTAATTAATTCCGTCCAGAGACTCTTGACGCAGATGAGCAGTTTTTCCCTGTTGAACCATTCTGGCTGAGCAAACAAACCTGAATTTCTTTGTATTAACAGATTGATGGTTGGGATGCGAACTTTTACTATACTACTTTTCCCTCTCATCAAGAGTTGGAATACAAAAGCAGAAGTAATTATAAACACTGTAAAAAATTAATTTCTAGTAGAAATTATAGAAATCTGTTAGGTTGTTCAGCTGAGAAACATATTAGTATATTACTAATAAACTACTTTTACACTTATTCTTTTAATCAGCAGTGAATATCAGCTGCTGTACAGTAGTTTCTAACTTTCGTCTGCAGAAAAAGAATTGGTTTGTCTCCTCTCCAATTCTACTTGCACCTAATCACAGTAAAGCTGCAAAACTCAAAATCTCTCTGCACCTCTAACCTGAGGAGATCTGATGTCCCTCAGTCCTTTACAGAAACAATGACTATCTGCAAAGATTATGTGAGACTCTACCAAACTTAGATCCATTTATCTGATCCTAGCAGTTGTCCATTATCATTAATTAGATGGAAACCAACGTACTGAGGGCTATTGCATGAAAGTGCTATTTGACAAACCTTACCTACAGTGAGTGCTATGGAGAAGTGGACATTGGTCAGATACTAATAGTAGCCAGTTAATTGAGGTAACACTGGGAGAAAAGTTTTATTCTAATATGGCTCAGATTCCAAATTCTCTCATTAGCTAATGATTGTTGTTAATAGTATGTGAAATCATAGAATGGCCTAGGTTGAAAAGGACTGCAGTGATCATCTAGTTTCAACCCCCCTGCTATGTACAGAGTCACCAACCACCAAACCAGGCAGCCCAGAGCCACATCCAGCCTGGCTTTGAATGCCTCCAGGGATGGGGCATCCACAACCTCTAGTGTGTCATCACCTTCTGTGTGAGAAACTTGCTCCTAATATCTAACCTAAACCCTGTCTCAGTTTAAAACCATTCCCTCTTGTACTATTGCTATCCACCCTTGTAAATAGCTGTTCTCCCTCCTGTTTATATGTTCCCTTCAAGTAATAGAAGGCTGCAATAAGATCTCCCCAGAGCCTTCTCTTCTCCAAGCTAAACAATCCCTGTTCCCTCAATCTTTCTTCGTAGGAGATGTGTTCCAGCCCTCTGATCACTAGCCACCTTCCTCTGGGCCTGCTCCAAGAGCTCCACATCTTTCCTGTACTGGGGGAATTTCAGATGAATTCATGGCTGGGTAGTAGTTGACAGAAAATTGGGTCCTTTTGCCTAGGCTTGCCCATTTACTTAAAACCTGAAGTTGCCATACGTGAAATTTTGTGTGCTGGAAAGCCCACATGTTAAACAGAGTCAGCTTCTGACTTGAGTTTGTACTGTAGAAAAATAATCACAGTTGATACTATCTGGCATCCTTAAAGGTAACATGAAAAAAACCAAAGGCCATACTGGCTGCAGGGATAGAAAAGCTACCTTTAAGAAAGGGTTCTGAAGTAAGAAAAGAATAGGAATACGTAAGGCTGCATAGTTTTATTCTGCTGTTTCTAAAAGAGATGTACCTGGGTGTTGCACTAATGCAGTGCAGAGATCATCCGGATGAGTTACAGCAATAGCTAATCATTGTTTGAACTTCCTGGAAGTACCAGTGTACTATATACCTAAAGTGTAACTAAAACTTGCAGAAGGCTGTAAGTGCTATTTAATATTTATTTTGCTCTTCTGACAAAATGAAACTAAAAGAGGGAACAGGTAGTTCCATGATTGCAAAAGGAGTCTGGATCTCTCAAAACTATAGCAAAAAATATATATTTTTAAATGATCCATATGTATTAGATAGAGGTAAACTTTTTTAACCAATCCAGCATTTTTTAACAGTGCTGCATTTACTCAATTGCTGGGAGGCTAACAAGTTAATCTGTATTAAAAACTCTACTGGCAAATCCATTTTCTAGTTTGCACTCTGTGAAAGATGCTTTCTTCTGTGGAAATCCTGTAACAGACAACTGAGCACACTAGGAGCTATTTCCTTTTAATATGTGTGTATGTCTGCCTTAGTTTCAGATGGCTAAACAGGTAGTACAGTATTTTGTGTCATGACTTATGTACTTACGTGTATACTAAATTCTGTGTCTAACATGACATAAAACAGTGGGCACATTTCTAGAGCTCAGACCTCTTGCTTCCTGATGCTTTATTCTATGAGTATTCTTTGAACAGGAACAGCTAATTAGGAAGAAAATGCTTGCTTTTTTCAAATGGTTCTTAAGGTGTTATAAAGTATTCTGACTATGGTGAATGATCAAAAAGAGAAAGTCTAGAGTAAATTACAGAAATATTTGACAAGTCCCACATTTTGTTCATGGCAGAGGTCAAATCTATAGCTTCCTGAAATAATAGATTTCCCATGCGTTGTGTAAATTCTTTCATTCAATTTTGTATTTAACAACAATTTTCATTTGATAAGGAATAGCATCTGTAAGTTACTAATCATTACATAATCAAATTAGCAAAGATACTGCATAATATTATATTAATATAATATATTTTTATATAATATATATATTATATAATATAATATATTAATATAATGTATTTATTATATTAATAAAATATACGGAAATGAACAAAAAAGATACAGATGAACTCTTCTATATTCTATTTTTACAACTTATGCAGTGATTTACTGTTGGGCCTAATGTGCTCAGTGATGTGTTGCTTTGCCACCAACATGTTATTTCAGGAATGCCTAATATAATTTATCCAGGAAGTACATTGAGCAAAACAGTTTCTTCGAAGAAAGCTGTTACAAAACACATCCTTATTAGTGTAGTAATCTCTGTAGTCCCTAAGATAAGGAACATATATTATTAAATTCTTTGTTTTAGATGATTTCAAGCTCTATTTAGAATCACAGTTATAGAATCACCAAATCATCAAGTTTGGAAAAGATCTCCAAGATCATCTAGTCCAATTGTCCACCTACCATCAATATTTCCCCCTAATCCACATTCCTCCATGTGGAAAATGGATGTACCTTTGCTTCATATGCTCTTCCATGTCAGATGCCATTCTGTCAGACTGTCCCTTTGCTGCCACCTGTTATATACAACAAAATGTAATAATATAGTTGAGAAGATTCACACTCTTCTACCATGCCAACAACATCTGCTTCTGACATTGTAAATCAACATAATAAGTAAGAGACACTACTTTTGGAGCAGCCCTCATATTTTAGAATGGACTATATTGTAATTTTTATCTAATAGAAGTGGATATCTAATTTGTGTAATAACATATCTGAATGGTTTGGATTGGAAGGGACCTTTAAGATCATCTAGTTCCAGTTTCCCCTGCTGTAGGCAGGAACACTTGCTGAAAGTCCCATCTTGCCAGGCATGGAATGCCTCCAGGGAGAGGGCATCCTGAACCTCTTTGAGCTAATGTTACTTTACTTACTGTTATGTGCTTCAGTATGGGTGTTTAATTCTTCCAAGAGAGCGTTAGAATTTGCTACAAAAGTTCTGATTATTGAATGAGACTTCAATGGTTTATGAAGACTCTCCAAGTTTAGGATTAATTGCCTACATACTATGTGCTGTATGGATATTAAATTGAAATACTGTTTCTAAGTTAGTTTACAAAATGTATGAAGTCTATGATATCTATAGTGGTTTTCCAGAATGAAAATCACTTATTTTCAGAGTTCAAAAAGCTATTCCAGATTTTCAGAGTCGACAGAATAACTATCAAACTGTAGCTTCCACAAATGTGAAGCGCAGATGTAACAGTACTTATTGACAGTAATTAATGAAAGTGCTGGGTTACAAATTTCCATTCAGTCTGTAAACTGAAGAGTAGGGATAGCAGAATCATAAATTTGTAAAGACCTTGAGCTCATCTCATCCCTCCCTTTAGTAGGGTTTGGTCACCTGTACTCAAGGCCATATACTTGTCCACCTGTTCTGGAAAAGTTGTGTGAGAATAAGCTGTGAGAAGTGAAGACTTGCTTCTCTTTGCTGAGAAGTTGTTTTTAAGATTAGGCGACCAGCCCTTGTCTATGCCTAAACTGTGTTTTGTTTATGGCTTTTCCTGGTAATCTACTTTGCAGAATTGACTCCCTGACTTGATCTTATTACAATATACTTGCCATATTATCTACTTTATTACAATATACTCATCTGGTGATTTGCGCTGGAGCTGCCTCTTGTTAGTATCACTGAACCTGCTCTGTCCTGTTAGCCAGGGTAATATGATAACTGTGCCCTTGTCCACTGTTCTGCTGTGTTGCTGTCCTGCTGTCACACTTGGCACTCTGCTTGGCTTCTGTTGGGAAGGAGGCCACTCTCCTGCTCCCTCATACTTTTGGAGACTGGCCTATGTATGTGCTAGTGTAATCTTCTGTATGGTAACTGTAAGCTTAATCAGATATTAGGAATTTTCTCATAGATTGCATTGTCATTAAGTTTTAGAACTGAAGCCATAAAGGCATACTTGCCATATAAATTTCCTTTCTCTCAGGATAAGTTCCAAGTGCCATTGACTTTCTGTAACAACAACAACAATAAAACCCTTTTCTGAATGCTAAATGGTTCTTAAGGCTTGCAGGCTGAAGTGGATAGAATATGGCATGAAAATTATTAATCATTATTTCTGAATATTTGATAGTCACTGTTTTCCAAATATTATTTGTTAAAATTTGTCTTCATGATAGCCACTGATAAAATAACCTCTTGAATGAAAACAGGATGATTAGACATAAAGTTTCAGAAAGAGAGAGAGAGCATTCATTTTGAAATTTAAAATAATATGGAATTCCTTTTAGATCAAAAATCTACATCATCTTACAATGTATCTTTGACTGTAGTCATTAGTGAATTTCCAGGGAGAAGTTCCTATGAACAAAGTGTATTAAATACGATCCCTCTTCCAATGCACTACCCCTGGCTGGAATCCTCCTCTTGATCTGTAAGTGGACTAATGACTCTTAACACTGTCTATCTCCAATTTATACGAGGGAGAGGAGGTTCTTTTGATATATGAGTACCTGGCGTGAAATTAAGAATCAACGGTTCAAATGTTGGTCTGACCAGTTTGTTACAAATCCTAATCAGGGAGATGGGCAAGGGAAGGATGGACACTATTATGAATTAGGGTGATGGGGAAGGGAAGTCAGGCGATAGAAAAGATAGGAAAGAAGCAAGAATTGAGTAAAGCAGGGATACTCACCAACAGCAGCTGTCCCGTTGCATGCCATTCCGATGATCTGAGGCAAAAGAGCCACAAGAGCTGCTGGAGAGCAGCAGCGGCATGGCCACAAGAAGGTGCAGGTACCACGGAGGTCCAGGAAGAAGACACAGGGTACGTCCGGGAGGAAACAGCAGCAGGTCTCCTGTAGCAGGCCCAGGAGAGTCCGTCAGCATGCAGGCATTCCGTAGTGAAGGATTTGATGGCAGACAGCTTTTCTTCTTTAGCATGCAGGCATTACTTCATGAGGAATCTATTGTCAGAAAATTAACCTCGTGGCTGTAGGTCGCCTTTTTTATCCTTCTTCCGTCTTTTTCCTGGGCATTCGTGTAAGAGTCATGGGAAGTACCCCTTGAGGTGGCCGTCTTCATTGAGATAAGCCCACACAAAAGACTGCTTCCTTGACATTAATCTGCAACTTATCTCTCTCGTTGCCCCTGGTCTTGTCCATCAGTGTCCCTCAGCCAAAAGATTTTGCAACCCTTGCCCAGTACTTGTTCATCAGTGTTCTCCAGACAAAGGATTCCTCAGCCCTTGACCAGGACTCGCTTAGATTTGTTCCTCAGCAAGATTTGAGGCAATGGCATAAAAGAATAATCTGTCACACCACCCCGTGACTCAAAGATTGCTTAAAAATTGGACGCTAGTGATCCATGATGGTGAGAAAAAGATAGCAAGTATAAGGGCAAAGGAGAGAGGGGGTGGAGAATCGTATGTTTTATACAGTCATTACAAAAGGTTTTTTAGGCTTGGTTACAAATGTTGCCCTGATGTGCTGGACTTGTCCTCAGTTGGAGTAGTTACAAAGAAAATAGAGGATACAACATCTTGAATAAAACATGGAACCATACAAGAAACAAACATAAGAGTTGCAACAGCATACAGTATTAACTTTCCACAGACACCGCCCCGTAATTCTTCAGGAGTGGTGCTTTTCATCTCAGAATTTCACGGCTGCTTTTAAAGCAGCCGTGAATACTGCGCAAACAAACGCTTTTCCAGCTCCAGTACGAGTCTTGTTTTGTAAAATACTAATACAGTCCAAAACACTCTGCAAGTTATGCCAGTTTTGTCGTACCCACCATGCTTTTCTAAAAGATCAAATAATACATCTTCACTTTTAATACAATACTATCGCTCATTTCTCAAAAGGTTGAAAAATACACACTGAGTAAGTAGGAGGTACAGGTATTCAAAAGCTAAAGTAATTCCTAATCCTCACCCCGCCCCAGGGAGGCACACCACATCTAAACAAATGCAAATGCTCCAATCACTCCTCCCTTTTGTTGAGGGGATCACAAAGACGAGAGGCTAAAACAACACCTTTTAGGTTTCAATATGAGGAAAAATTGCAAACACCACACCTAAGTTACAAGACACCCTTCAGTTTACTCCTTGCAACTGCAGGAGATGCACAGAGCTCAAATTACTCCTCCCTTTCTTTGAGGGGAGCACACAAAAGACAAAGAAGCTAAAGCAGCACTTTCTAGATTTCAATAAAGAAAATAAACTTCTTGGAGAGGCACACATGTTTAAGTAAAAAAAAAAAATAACACTTCCTCACTTCCTCAAGAGGTGCACACGAAAAAGGTTCAAATTTCACACCTAAGTTACAAGTTATTTAAATCACAAAATGCAGAGAGGTCTTTCCGAGGAGGCATGCACATATTCATAGTTAATTCATACGCCCCCAAGAGGTATACACATAAAGTTTCAGAATATGGAGCAGCCTTCCTAGAGAAGGGCTCACGTCTAAGTTTTCAAAAATATCACTCCTTGCAACTCCAGGAGGTACACAAAAAAAGGTTTCAGACTATACCTGGAAGGACAACACTCTCGCAATGGGTATCCTGCTTCAACTATGCCATTTAGGTAAATGTCTCACTCCAATTTATAGGAGGGAGAGGAGGTTCTTTGATGTGTGTATACCCGGTGTGAGATTAAGAAACAATGGTTCAAATGTTGGTCCAACCAGTTTATTACAAATCCTTGGTGCTCAGGGAGATGGGGAAGGGAAGGTGGGTGATAGAAAAGACAGGAAATAGAAGCAAGGAGTTTTTGTAGGAAGCAAGAGGGAGATAATCACCACCATGTATCCAGCGTGCTTTGTAGTTCAGTTATTGATCTTCACTAGTGGTGGTCATCGGGCATTGTTGTTCCCTTGACAACGAGAACATTTCAGTGGTAGTACAGACTTATTTATAAGTCCAAAGTGGTCGAGTCAGCTCTCTTTGGAGTGGCAGCTCCTGGCTCTGGGATCTCAGCAGAAACCTCTTTGTTCCCATCTTCTGGGCCTGGCCAGGAGATAAGAGAGAGCAGAGATGCCCACCTACATCCTGTTTTTCACAGGACACGATGCATTTCCCAATTTTCCCATACCAAGCTGGAGCTGTTTAGTCACAGGCCAAGTCTTCCACAAGTAGAGACTCCTGAGCACTCTCTTCTGGAGGCTAACAGCTCTGAAGGAAGGTGCTTTCAAATGTCCATAAAGCTATGTTGATTGTCATATGGTAGCACCCATCACTTGTCTCCTCAATGAATCAGTTAGAATCTTATCGCAAGAAATACCTTGGGAAGCAAGCTTTGAGCCAGAAAACAAAGAAGGGTTCTCACAAATGGTCAATAGATAACCATAGAGAATATTTGTTCTGTCAATTTGCCTAATCCCAGTTTGAACTCATTTTTTGAACTCTTAGTTTGAGCCCCTACAACTTTCTGGAGCAATGAGTTCTATAAATGATTATCTGTTTTATAAAAAACAGATTTATAATGACTTGAGTCCATGGATTCATCTAATTATTTTAACTTTAGATATGGAGTTGAATGTTTAAAAAAAAAAAAAAAAAAAAAAAAGCTGTGTGATTCATTCATGCAATTTATCCTCCTTTAAATATCTCTCTTGTACCTGTTTGAAATCTAAATCTTGTAAAGTCATCAGTAATAGCGCCTGTCTTTGTAAGATTTTGTAAGTCTCTTGCAGTCATGTTACTCAGTATTAAAGATAAGAATCATTATCATCATACCCTTAGGCACAGGACCATTATCATTCAAGGACTCAAAAAGATTAAAAATTATATATACTGAAATAGGAATTGGCAGGACTGCAATTTATTTGTGTGAATTGTGAGAAAGTTATTTTAGACCATGTTATGTATAAAGATACTGTTAAACATTAAACACTAACTAAACTTGATATGAAAACAGTGCAAATTTTATACTGATTTGTGTTAGAAATTGCTTTTTTTTTTTTTTTCTGCAGGATATGTAAGGTATACAATATTGTTGATAGCATTGTTGCATTACATGTTTTCTTCAAACAAGCTTTTAATCAAGCTTGAACAGATCCATTACTAGATACAGAGAAGCAGTAAACAGAGCTGTAAAATACTTTCCATATAGATAGTGTAGGTTTCCTTGAAACCTTAAAAATTCATCTATCTGGTGACATCTAGAGATGTTCTTTAGTGTCAAAAATTTCACTAAGGGAAATAAGAGAAAGAATGACGTATAACCTCTGAAATGATCTTTTCATCTGAGCAAACATAACATTACACCGTTGTATAAATACATTAAATTTCAATGTAAGCAATTTAAGGTACAGATATTAAACTCACATTAATGGAACTGAATAGCTTTTTTTTTTTCACTTGTTTCCTTCTGCATTTTCTACAGGTCACTTTATGAAGAAAAATGTTTTGTCAAAGAATTGCTTTTCACTCATTATACTCTTTTTAGAGATTCAAAATTTTGGCTCATACCATATCTATTACTCTTAAAATTTTAAAGAAAACAACACATTTATTCACAAATCCGAAGTGAGATGCTTCGTTCCAATAGATCATCTTGAGATACATCTAGATTAGAGATTTAAAAGCTGCTTTAAATTTGAAAGTTTTGTCCAGTTTCTTTTAAATTCACTGTAGGTCTGAAGAAGTATATGGAATTAGAGAGAGTGTTGGTGTTGTAGTGATCATTACTGACATTATAAAATAGAGACTGCAGGCAGTAGTGCCTGCCTACTGTGTTACGTATTTGCTAACCAAAGCAAATATGGTCTACCGCAACAAATAATCATGATTAAGCGTAGAAATTTCATGATTATTTGATTTCAGCCTAAGAATCATTTTCAAAAACATGGTATGTAAAAAATTATTAACCTTAAGAAAGAATCAAGTTATTCTTTCTCCTTATATTTTAGTGGAGTAATAATTGCTGATTTCATGTTTTGAGCTACCAGGGAAGGACCTATGCAGGCAGAATTGGAATAGCGCTCAGAGTAAACTAATATAATTTGTGTATCAAGAAGCCTGTTAGTACAGTTTTAATGACAGACATTGTGCAGTCTTATTATTTTGATTTTTTTGGTGAGTGTCTAGAAAGAAATTTCATCTACTCACAAATATAGCTCGTAGATGCAATCTCCCTTCTGAGAATGAAGCTTAGGTTCTTGAGCATATAAATGAGTTTGAGAGATATAGACTATTCTAAAAATATAAGGTTTTTGTTTTCTTCCATTTCTGATTAAACTGGAAATACGATGTGAGATTTTTCTTTTGTTTCACAGTAATCTTTTGAATGACTGTAATTGAAAATTCAGTCATATAAGGTTCATTATATGGATTCTTTCACCAAGTTCTTAGAACTTATCAAATAGCAACTAATGCTGATTTTTCATGAATAATTTGGGGAAATTAGGTTTCACTTATGAATGATTTACAACATTTTATGTGGTAATACAGGCCAGCAAATAATCGTCTTTGCTTCTTTTATTATTTTATTTTGTTTAAAAAGGTAAACCACCACTACTAAACTTGGCAGGACATACTGAATGGTTCACTATGTCTTTAAAGGACAATCTCTTTTCTGACCAACAAAGCTTCTCAGCACTCTTTGATAACTACATTATTCATGTTTAAGAATTTTTATCTTTTGCTTTGTCCTGAGTACCGAAGGACAAATGTTTAGCTTTGCACTTAAAGAAATTAGGGGGAAGGGAACTGAAGGACAAATACAGTTCAGTAACTGTGTTTCCTAACTGCTTAAAACTTTTCCAGTTTCACAACTACATATGAGAGTTATTCTTTATCTCTTCCATATACAACCTGGTTATATTACAGCTTTAAAAAAATAATAATATTTTTTTTTAAATGGAATTAATGGTATGTTTTATTCTAAATGTGGTTTTTATCTTTGCAAAACTGGTTGAAATTTGTGCAGTTAATTATATTTTATTTCTATTATATTGATGACATTTAAAAAAGAAGTTGCTATTTCTAGTTATTCTACTATTTTCAGCTTTTTTTTTTTTCTTTTCTGTGTATGAGAATGGAAACCCATCAGTTTACATGTAAGTTATTTGCCTAGATCTTCATTTAAAAGTGCAAAGCTTTGTGTGAACATTAGTGAAGTATACCTCCCCAGGCATGATGTCTGGTTAGGCAGGAAATACATTTTTTTGGCAGAAGGATCTTGCAGAGACATCAGTTGCATAGGAGGATGCAGTAGTTTTGTCATCTTTGCTATGTCAAATAACTTCCCATATAGATATCCAAGGAAGAGAATTTAAAATGAACTATATAAATTACATTGAATGAGAATTAAGAATTGAACTTAGTTCTGGGGAAACAATGAAGAGTCTAGTGTGTGTTTATTTTCTGTAGACCATTTCAGTTTTTTAAGCAGCCGCATGGGTTTTATTTAATGAGACTGTGAAACTGTGTTACCCATAATACAACTCACAATACTGATAAAGTATTGTATGGTAAGATAAAAAATGTTGTCAACTTAGAGGAAAGTGAAACCAAGTAGGAGTCCTGTGATTTTATAAACACATCTGCCGTAGCTTACTCTATTGTCATCTATATATTTGGATTAATTAACTTCAGAGACTGTCTAATTGAACAAGATTTTATTTATTTTTTTTTTAGCAACGTAACATAATAAAACAAAACAATTGTATGGGAACTGCTGAATCATGGTCTGAACCACTGATTGATCACTTGAGGCAAAGACTGAGTCAGCCCTGGGAGCACAGGTGAAGGAAATTCACCTGTGCTACCAGAAGGGGTGGAACCTTGCTCCACCTCTCCTAGAACCCATTTAAGAGCTGACTACCAGTAGGGAGGGATCTCTTTTGGAGTTTGCTCTTCTTCAAGTCTTCTCAGTGAGCCTAGGTTACGGGTAAATTTTCTATCTGTTCTTTTCAGCATGATAACCTGTTCAGCCTAACTTTCTTGTTTATTTTTTAATTACAGCATCTATACATTCATTTATTATAAAACAGTGTATTTCAGACAGCCTTCCTAGTCTTCATATGATGTTATATTAATATCTTGAAGATGCTTTTCCTGCTTGCTTTGTTTCTTGGCACATTTTTCTCTTGCTTAGTTTTGATATATTATTTATATTAGTGTCCTTGAATCTTTATCTATGTAAGAAAGAGCGATGGGCTTTCAACGCTGGAGACTAAAATGCTTAGGAGTTCTGATAGTGACAGCCAAAAATACTCCAGGTTCTAGGCACTTCTGCCACAATAAAAAGCCTGCTGTTGAAATCAGAGGGTGGCTGCATAGATATCTGTTCATTATATGGAAAAGAAAGATAGTATACTTATTTACCCATTTCATCTTTGCCTGAGCCTAAGTAAGTGGGAGTGATTTTTATCTTAATTTACTCCCTTGAGATTGGAAAGACATAAAATGGATTTTCTTCTTTCCACCCTTTTTTAACTCTTCTCTTATCTTTCTTTCTAAGATTCTTTTATAAAAGAGGTACTGAGTATTTTTAAAAGAAAAAAAAAATTATTTAATTACTTACCTATGGGCCTTCTTGTAATTGGGATGCTAGTCAGTGTCTGTTATTTGTTGTTTAAAAAAAAAAAATTACAGTAACACTGAAGTTCAGAGATTGCAACATTTGGTGAGAGAAAGAAAGACAAAGAGCAGAGATACTTCTATAGCCTCTAAATCCATGACGAACTCTCTTGAGGTATGGTCAGTTCTTTAGCAAGTGAAGAAAATAGGATCTGAAATGAGAAAATGTCCTATAACTAGCAGCAGCACTAGGATGGGAGGAAAGCTTTATTTAACATTTAGAACATTTGTCGAGAGTTCTGTAAGAGACAGGAGTAAATTAAGGAAAAAAAATGATAATAATATTTAATAAAATACACATTATGAATAAATCAAAAGAAAGAGCATACAAAAAAAAATAGCATACAGCACACAGTGATACAGCTTCTAGATTCAAGTTATTCAAGTACAGATTAGATGAGAGCTTACTACATGCATAAGTGTCTCTGAGTGCCTGCGTAGGCTTGGTTGTCTGCAAACAAAAGAGAATATTTCTTGAAAATTCAATGGCTTGTGGCTCAGATATGCTTGTTATTATAACCCATGAAACCCAGGATCACTAACTCAATCTTTTAATGTAATTTCTTAAATATCAAGCAGCAAAGCATCAAGATTAAGATTGATAGTTTAGATTGCAAGTTTAAATCCTTCTTCTGGCAATGCTACTTAACACTTGTTCATGTATCTGAAGATACCTCTCTAGCTCACAGAGAAAATCCTTCTCATCTGAAAGGCTTAATATGAAAAGTATTAAAAATCTGTTTAGTGAATGTGGTATTCATTATAAAAGCAGAAAAATGCTTTTAATTTTAAAAAATCAGAAGAGTGGTTATGAAGGCATATAAAAACTTACAAAGGATCTTCCCATGAACACTTTTCCTCTGACTCTTCTTCATCAGTGTGTTACAAAGCTATTTTCCTTTGCAAGGAATAGAAATGTCTTTAGATATTCTATAAGGCTGGTGGAAGTGCTGTACACTACATGACACTTTCGTAAGCTTAACAGAAGTAATGATACATTGGTTGAGATTATTATCTTGATCTTACCCTAATAATTGAAATGAAGTCTTTTGATGAAGTTTTCCATAAAGTAACACTTGTACATCTTGCTTTCCACAAAGTCCAGCCCTTCACAGAAAAGCTAATTTATTTCACAAATGTAGTTAAAGAGATGGCATATATTCTGTAAATTAAAACTGTCCTTTGGGGGAGGATAGATGAAAAAGAGACTACTGCAGTTATTAATTTAAATTAACTAAAAGAGAACTGTTTTATGATTGAAACAGAGTTTTGCAATCATGGATTATATATATCTCATTGTCCTCACTTCGGGACTTTCTATTCAAATTTTTTCAATTGATTTATCACCAATTTGAACAATTTTAGCCAAACTTCAGTAGACACAGCAGCAGACTGTGATACAATGTGGTGAAGGGGGAAAATGTATATTTTTATATGAATTGAAGCTGAAATTCTGTTATGAAAGGTGGAGTTTTTAAATTGTTGTTTAATTACTGTTTCCAATTTATAAGTAATTAGAAGGATTTTTAATGAAATACATTTCTTATTTCAGAACAAGTATTAACAAACCATCCCTTGTTTATTGGTGCTATGTTCATTTATCTCTTGATACAAATGTTCAGTTAACTGAACTTAAAGAAGAATATGTGACACATTATCATTTTTCAGTTTCACAGCAGTAAATAAAGTAAGAAATGATTACCCATTAATTGAAACTTTGCTAGAGTGAGTAAACTCCCTGTTCTTGCAGGGAGAACGCACAAGTGTATTTTGTCCTTTGTAAGGTGCAAACATTTATATGATCCACTAAATAATACTTTTCAAACAAAGTTATCTGTAAAAGACTTCATGCAAAAAAAAATAAGTTAAATACAAAAACTTGCTTTAGACTTCCTAAAATTCCAAATAATTTTGGAAAGCAAATCATTTCGTTAAGGAAAAAACAAAAAATGATTCAGAGAACAGCTCAACATTCTGCAAAAATTCTTTAAAGTTATTCAGTAATACAAGCTGAAAATTACCTGAATGTTTTTATCATAATCACATCTCAAATAATTTTGATATTAATTGGTCACCTGCTTTCTAAAAATGTCTCAAGAATCCTGTAGTGTATTTATATTTCTACGTTGTCAGAAATCAAATATTAATGTTATTAAAACTGTGAACATTAGCAGGATCAAGTTCAAATACAATCTGAAAAAAAAATTACTACCTACGATTGATAACTGAATAGACATACAGAAAGAAATTAGTAAAACAGTGATTGCTCTTGAGCAAGTACAAATAGCAGTCCCAGGAATAAATCTCATGGTAAAACCTCAAAACATCTTTGATCAAAATAGTTAGCTTCTCTTCCAAATAATTTACTGCTTTGTTCTCTCTCCCTCCACTCTGTTTTAATCTTTGTTATTATGATAAGTGGATATATGTTATTTTATAGTGAGTACTGAATAGCTATAATTTCTAGTAAGGCCTTCTATGAAGTACAAAATAAAAGGCCTTTTACATGTATGAATCAAATAAAAAGGGACACAAACTTGTGTGTCTAACTTTTCTCCGTCTCTGTGACTCATCAGGTACAGAGATTAGGAAATAAAAATATTTTTACACATAGTTTGAAAGACAAAGGATATCTGCTCTGCTGATCGAGTTATAACAATTTTATATAAGTATTTATATAAAATTTATATAAGTAGATGTTTCTGCAAGCTGATTTCATTATTTCATGGTGGTGATATTATACCTAAGCACTACTAGTTATATCCAGGGCACTTCAGGAAATAAATGCAGCTGACTTCTTTGTTCCATAAGCACCCATATGCTGATTATCTGTAATTATGCATCTGTCTTTTACACTGGTTTCTTAGCAGTGAAAGATTTGGAGGAACTTATGTTTTAATATGTAATTTTAGTATACAATAGCAGAAAGAAGCATACAACTTTGGAGAACAGTGAACTTTCAAATATGATAAATAATTATGGCAAATGAAGAAAGCTTCTAGATTGAAATATTTTCTATAAAGCAGGTGCTGCCCATGCAGTTTTTTTGTTTGTTTCGTAAGCTAAACAGTGTTTTCAGAACACAAAAGTCATGAAGTACATGTCTAAATATTAGTACATTCTGCAAAATTTCATCATGTGAAGATTTCCTTTCCTTGGCTTTCCTCACTGGTTGGTGAATAATTTGGAGCAGAAACAAAACTATGTTTTGTGACTGAGCACTTAACCCTCTATAGTTGATATGTATTAGATCCACTGTGACCTAGAATAGCAGTATCCAATGGAAAAAAAGCCTTCATATAGCATCTCTGTACTAAAGCATATTACCAATGGGCATGAACCAAATTTTCATGTTCATTAGGAAAGGGAAAAGAATGATGATTATCCTACCAGAGCGTATAAAAATATAGTTGATGATTTAATTAACTGCTGGCAATTAATAATGTTAGGGATGAGATTCAAGGTTGAACTTTTCAAGATGAAAACAAAAGTGAAAGATTTTATTACCTGCTTGCTACAATGTTTCTAATTGCTCACCACCATCAATGCTTGCTTTCATTTGCTCCATTTGAATTCCTTTCTTGCCTCCTGATGAAGATATTTACTGGAGCTCAGTAAATGAAACTTAACCATAAGATAGGACAATTTTCTGATCAAGTTGATATGAGAAGAACACTCTTGCCTTCTTAAGTATTGCACGTTTTCTTCTTGGTATCTGAATTTAGAGTAAGTACACATCCTAGGGTTTATCTGAGTTTTAAAAAATCCAAATTGAAATACATGAAATCTCAAAATCTCATTATAAGAGCATACTGAAGCAGTCTAAGTTAAGAAAAAATGGAAGCAATCTTCAGACTGGCTGTTCAAGAGATGGAAAAAAAAAAAAATACTGGATGGAAATCTATATATCTAACTGCTGAACTTGAGTCTTTTGTCTACATTTTTAGATCCTCAAGCATCTTCTGCATTTCCAGGAAAACTAGTCTGGTTGTGCCCCATGCATTTTAAAAGATGCATGTATTTTGCCTGTTCTTGTCTTACACATTTACAGGGTAATTTGTGTCTATTGATAATTCTTTCTGGCATTTTTTCTCTAGTATCAGAAATTTTTTTTACCTTTGATTTGGCTTCTGTAAGGTTTTAGAAGCTGATAGTAACAACACTGAATTTGATGTTCATCACTGCTAAAACACAACACCTACTGCTTACATCCATTGCTTGGTCTCCCAAAACTTTCTACAAGTGTTGATGAATGTCAATGGACACACTTTTTTTCTGCATTGAGGAATTTCATTTCACAAGTTTGCTTTACATGCACTTCCATGTCAGATGCCATTTTGTTAGACTGCCCTTCTGCTGCAATCTCTTGCTTGGCAGCAAAATGTAATGGAATGTTGGTGGGAATGTTCATCTTCTACTGCCATACCAGCAATATCCACTCCTGATGTTGCAGGTCAACATCATAAAATAGGAGGCATTACTTCAGAGAAGCCCTCATAAAATATATATGGTTAATGTATTTAAGTAAGAAAACTAATTTTTTTAATTATTATTAAAACATATCAAAAAGGAGAACAACAAAACTCTAAAACTAGTGGGATATGTGACCTTGTCTTTTTGTGACTAACATATCAGTCTAATTCAATGGCAGTGGCTGCAATTCTTAGTGAGCTCTCGAGGTATTCATCAGATCTTTGTTTTACTTGTGCTTTATCACTGGAAACACCTGTTCACAAACAAGAACTGCCACAATGATGGGAGGGGGCAGCCACATTGCAAGCTGGGCTGGGCCACATGCTGCCCATTGGCCACAGATTGAATATGCCTGGATGTAGCATGCAGGGAGAATAGGAGAGGATAAATTACAGTGTAATTATTTGGTTTATGATCACTTAAAGGAAAAGTTACCTGGAAATGACAGATGTGTTTCTGATTGCATTTTGCAAATAAAATGCTGCACAGGAAGAACGTCTGGTGTAAGAGATTGTATATTTTTACCTTTCAAGCAATCACAGCTTAGAGTATTTATTTATATATTTAATCAAGTAGGATATGTGAGCTAACAATTAGAACAGAAGCTACATGTAATGAAGACCCCAGAGATGTCTTGATCAGTTGCAGTCAATGGGAATTTTGACATTGTTTATTGATGAGAATTTCTCTATTTCTCTGTAAGGAACTGTTTTCTTTTTTAGTGTTGTTTGTTGTGGCTCTGTAGGATACACGGCTGTGACTTTGGAAACTATTACAGGAATATTGTCTAAAAAATGTGAACTACGAACTCTTTCTATTACATCCACTGCAAAAGAAGCTATTTAGATGTTCAGAGATATTTAAAAGAATCGTGGACAGGAAACAGAATTATTTAATACATTTATTTACTCCTATTAATCTAATAGTTCTTAAATTTGCTCTTAAGAAATTAGTTGTGAACTAAGAATAGAATAATACCAAAAACAATACAATTCAGTATGTTTTTGGAAATTATAAACATCTGCTGTAATTCTAACTGCTATGACTTTTGAGCTTAAGGATCTACAAGACAGAATAACACTGTTAGAGTGATTTATATTTAAAGTGATGATCAATTTCGATGTAAATTGTCTATCAGTATTATGACATTTTGTACAGGTGGATACAGTCCTAACACTAATTTTATATTTTTGCTTCTTATCTCAAAGAATTAACAAAATATCTACTATCCCACAGTGATGGAAATCAGTAGCTTTCTTCCCTGTATGAGGCATTTTCCAGTGTGAAGGTTTTGGATTAAATGGAGTTACCAACTGCATGTCTGGTTACTATGCCTGCTCGTTGTAAAGCACTGTTAAACAAGGGAAGAAAAACAGAAGGTTTTATGGATTGTAGATTTGTGATTTGGCTGTAGTTAACTAAAAACTTACTGGAGTCAGAAATATATCGCTGATTTGTCATAAGGAAGAAGATTTATACCTCTGAAATGAGAAAAGGGATCCTTCATAGAAGTATGAGAAAACAAAACCTTTTAGTTCTGCTGTTGTGTAAATCCATACAGGTGAATTGTTCTCTACCTCTGCTGGAGTTTGTAGTGATCTATTTATATCTAAGGTAGAGAAGCTTTTTTTAAGTCAGAAGAATTGAAGCTAAATCTCAGAAAAACTATCTCTGAGTGGGAAATACTGCCAAGTATGTGAAATAGTTAAAGGCTCTTACTACTTCTGGTTATACTCTGTTTGGGCTAGATGATCTTGGAGGTCTTTCCTAATTTTAATGGTTCTATGATTCATGGAAAAAAAAAAAAATTAAGTAGAGAGGGTTCAACCTTTACTGCCATACCACCAACATCCACCTCTGATATAATGGGCTGATATAATAAAATGGAAAGCATCATCTTTTGAAACTCATAACTGTTCTGCAAAACAAGAACTGAAGAAAAATGAGGCAGTAAATTGATGGGAACTGTTGATCATGGTCTGAACCTCTGACCACCTGAGGCAAGCAATGAGTCACCTGTGCTCCTGCAGCTGAAGACAATTCACTTGCCCTACTGGAAGGGGTGAAGCCTGGCTCTACCTCTCCCAGATCCCATTTAAGTGCTGAATGCTACTGAGGAAGAATCTCTTTCTGGATATTGCTCCTTGTGGAGTTTACTATGAGCTTACAACACTGGTGAGCATTTCCACTTTTTTGATTCTTTCCACTGTGATAATCTTACTAAGCCTAGCCTCTTTATACCTATTGATTGTACACCTATTGGTCATACAACAGTACACCCATTGATTGTACACATGATGAGTTTGAATCAGAAGCGTCTCAAAGTATTTTGAAAGGGTGAGGATTTTTTCTGTAGTTAAAATTTTAAATCTCTATTATCAAATTCATTGTATGAATGTCAGAAAATACAAGTAAAAATTACAAATATCCTATTAAATGTAGTCATGCAGTATAAGTATTTAAAATATTGTAATTTTTCATTTTTCTGGTGTTATTCAGTATCACTACGGTGATCCGGGTTTTTGTAGATTTTCTTAAGAATAGTTACAAACCAAATTATTACTAAATTTTATTTATAAATGTTGGACAGTCAGTGTACAAACTCACAGCCTTTTGGAGAGATGACAGTAGGAAAGAATATATTCCTAGTTATGAATTACTGCTTTAGACAGCCTAAAGAAGATTCTGTGCATGAAGTTTATGTAAGTTAAATGACATACAAGAAAAGTTCAAAAATAAGTGATAAGACATTTTATTAAGACTGATTTTTTTTTTTTTTAAGTATCATGAAAAAAGCAACTCTGAAATTTTGTGCAGGCTGTTTGGTACTTATTAACAGTATCCTTTAGGTATTTTTAGTTTGCTGACAATACAGAGCTGATTAAAAGACACTCTTAGAGGGCTCTCATCAGCATAGCACCTCACATTGAATAATTAACTCTGTGATGTCTTTTTTCTGAAGTTCTATACATATGTAAAATCTTCAGATTTTTAGAAGTTGTCTTTGATAGAATTTGAGTGAAACCAAAGTATTGAAAGATCCAAACTAATAATGGAAGGGGACCCTTCCTTGGTGTGAAAGAGAATGTTTTTGTGTGGATTGAATGGCATTTGTAGTAGTGAAAAGAAGAGGTCTGGCACAGCTCCTAGAAGATGTTTATTTTGTTATGCACAGACATAGTGTTCATTTTATAAGCTCAAATTTCTGGCTTTATTTGCATTCCTTTCTAAAGTGATCTCTAGTCAAATGTACTAGGAGCTCTACTTTCTGAGATAAATTCTTAAATAATATTTTAAAAATTCTTCTATATGACTTTTAATGGTAGTAGATTGGAGTTCTATAGCAGGAATTGTACTGGCTTTATAGGTGGTTTTATCATCTTGTTGAAGGAGGTCACTTCTTTTTAATGGCATCATTAACTTTTCTCCCTTCTTGTCTTGTTGTGGAACTGAGAGAGGAAATTTGAGACAACAATAAGTGATAAGGCAACAAAGCTGTATTATAATTATTTCCAAAGATGATATACAGCCAAAAAGTTAGGATCAAATTTAGTTAAATATATGATTTGTAGACATTAACTGAGTAGCAGAAATTACATAATAGAAATAAAAATGTCTTAAGCCTAAATATATAAATGCCTTATTAACTGTATTGTGCAAACTTATGTGATATTGTGCTTCTGGAATTTTCTTAAATAGTGTCCATAGCGTGCTCAGACCCAGAAAGAGACAGATACCACATAATGCTTCTCAAGCACTTGTTCTACCAGAGAGGACCATATTAAGGCCTCAATATGTCATTTCTTTATATGCACAGAATTTCTATCAGAGGAGTTAAGTGTGCATGCTCCTCTGCAACTCATAATTAAAAAAATATTTTCTATGTAATTCTAACATTGCATTCTAATTCTTACCCACTTTCATATCTTGACACTAAAATATGGGAGAGCATGCTGGAATATTGCCTGAGAATGGGGAGAGAACAAATAAAATGAACAGCAGGAAGAAAAGTAAACCCAGGTTCATTTTTATCTGTGAGCAAAACATGGGCAAAATGCTGTACTCAAATAGATGTCAGGCTAATTAGAATGTGTGGTGGCAATAGACTGCATGCTTGGGACCTAGGAGGGGAAGGAAAGGAAATCAGTCATACACTGAGGAAGGTAACAACAGTTGCAAAAATTCTTATTAGCTACCAACATCTTCGTACTATCTCTGTGCTTATATTAGGAGGAATAGATAAATTATAACTTTAGCCATATACTGTAATTCAGTAGGCTCTAGGCACAGATTTGAGTTGCTATATGAACCAATAAGCTACCTAAAAGAACGCAGCTGGAGCAATATTTCCAAGCAGATTATTGTAGAGCAACACTGTCAACCTCTGGCTTAAGGCAATTTTAAATGCAGAAATCTTTGCTGAATCAGATTATCTTTCCAAATATAGTGTACTTAAAACCTGTGGGGTTTTGTGAAGCTTTTGTAACATTAAATATTACCTGAGTATTGGCTAATACATTCTGCAAGGTTATTAATTAATATATATTCAGCTATTAAGTTAGCTTTATATTAATGGTGCTTAAACCAGGATTTGTTCTTGTTTTATTTCCAGCAGGTATACTTAAAATTATTTATACAAAAGTTATAATATTTAATTTTCCAGTTGTTTTGAGTGAAAGGAAAACTAGATTTGCTCTAAAATTTCACAGTCATTTACATGAACTTCAGTAATTTTCTACTGGAGTAGAGTAGTTCTGAGTATTTTAAAAACATGTTTGAATAATATTTTTGTTCATAAATAGAAGTATGTTGTCTTCTGTGATCTGGCTCATCGATATCAACATCTGTATATCAGCAACTTGTCAACATTAATCTTTGTTTACTTCAACCGTTTTTATTTTGTTAAGCATTTAACTATCTTTTTAATTGAAATGTTTTATTTGTAGAATAATCAAATGGATTACATTCCACATGTCTAATGTATATTCTAGGGTAATTGGTTTCATTCTTATTTCTACAGTCATATGAAACGGACATATTTGATATTAATGTATAAAGTAGTTTGAATCATTCTCTTAAGTAAAAGTAGTAGAGGCAGGGATTGAAAAGAGTTAGTCTTACTTGGGACTTGGAAACTGAGCACATATTTGCACCTTAAGTTATGGTAACATGACACATCTTTTTTTCACTAAAATCCAAACTACTGTTAACAGCCTACAGAGTTACTCTGATTGTGGACTTTTTTCTCAGGCAGCAACGGAACATGTTCCTGTTTCTTCACAGCCACTTCATTTATGTGCATGCCCCTAGAACTTATGTCCTATATTCACATACAAATCACAGGGTTTTTCTTTTTAATGCACATGTTTTGTGGATATGCACTGGCATGAAGCTATCAACTTTTGTGGCGGCCCACCTTAAAGGTTAGCACCTGGGTAGAAATAAATAGTTGGGGCTTGTAGAATATTATGAGGGCACTGTGAATGCTAATTTAGGCTTTTATAAGCCAGTGTTTTATAGCTGAAAGTTAGTAGCTGGATTTGAACTCACTAATGTGGGAGAATGAGTGTAGTATTAATGTGGAAGCAGTCAGTATAGGGTACATACACAATCTCACTGTACTATTGATGCTTTCTTTAAAAGTCACTTTAAAAAATAAATACCAACATTTAAATTATGTTCAATGTGTTTCCTTATTGAGTGGCCATATTTTGCTATAACTTCTGCAGGGATTATTTATATTGAATAAATTAAACCAAATGTTCTTCTTTGGTCTGTTGATATGCTAAAGAATTTCCATGTCATGCTGATGTTCATTTTTTTAAAAAAAGATTGTTTGTAAGGTTTATGTATACTATTAGAATAACAGACACATCAAGTAGTTTTACATAGGAATGAAAAAAATATTGGATCTGCTAAAATATGGGATATTCTGGTATACGTTTTTTGTGGTTAATGCCCTCAAATGTTTCATTACATTCACCCAAAGATCTTGATTTTACTCATCAAGAACTACTGCTTACATTCTAGACCTGTTTTTATACCATTTCTTTGGCTTCAGTAAGAAGTGATAATAGAAAAATTATCAGTGAATACCATTTTTTTTAATATATTTTATCTTCTGAATTTTCCAGTCTTGTCCTCTAATCAGCTGAAATACCAGCAGTCACATTACATGGAGCAGCCAACCTGGGTTCTCTCTGTGTTAGAATTCAAGCAATTATGATTCCTCATGCAGCTTATGAGACGGAGGAAAATACAGGGTACTCTCATTTCTGGTAATTACACACAGCTTAAGCTACGAGAATGGAAAATGTGTTTGCTTTCTTAAGGTGGGTGGTTCATTAAGATCTGAGCTAAAATGCTTTTGAAATCTCTGATTATATAGGCATTCAATAAGGGAAATTTTGTTAAAACTAGTGTATTAACGTACTATATAAATTGTAAATCCAGTAATTGATAAATGAATAATCATGCTATGGTTAAGAACCAGAAACTGAAAATAGTGATTAAAAAGGGAATAGACTTTTCCTCTGCCACTGTCTCACCCATGTGAATTCTGTAGAAATTTGGGGCAGACGGTCGGAAGAACTTCATCAGTATCAGAATTGCCATGAGACCATAAATGTTGCCTCAGTCAACAATTTTAATTAATTAGTTATAATATATGAAAGTGTATACAGCTTGACAGTGAAACCTGAGATATTAATAAAACCAAATTTGCCAGAGAAATGATTTCACACTAATTTTAAAGCGTCTTTCATTTGAATATCTCCTGTATTTACTTTTTAGTGAGAAAGACTAATATATGAAGTCATGGCACATTATGAAATGATAAAAAAAGAAATGTAGCTATTGATCTTAAAATTCATGATTACACTTCTCACTTCAAAAGAGAAAGTTAGAAATCAAAAAAGAAACTGATACTAAGCTCATGGTAAGTACTTGTTCTAAATTTCCTGTCTTTTCTGAAGTTGTAGTGGAATCTGCAACTACGTTTTATTATTGATCTTTGTTCTGCAAGTGTTTTAGGAATCAATGCTTCTGCTAAATTTTAAATTAAATTTATGCTTACTGCACCAGTGAATATACTTAAGTCTTGCACCAGATCTAATTGAACTTAATGGAAATAAATCTTTAAATAGGTTCAGGACCTTTTCAAGCAACATGGCAATGTGTACAATTGCTAAATTGCAAATGCAGTGTAACAGAATTGACCCATCATATTTTCCTTAGATTCAGTAACTTAGAAGATCTGACAGTTCATGGATAGCTGAGTGGGCATCAAACTTCTGAAAACAATACAAAGAGCTCACTAGTTATGTGAAAAGTGTGGGGGGAAATCCCTTTTTCTTTTTTTTCCAAGTTAAGAAGCTGTTCTTCCTTCCTTGCCTTTTGAATTTGTTGACTATTTGGGTTCCACTTTATCACAGTTAACCGCATCTAGATTTCAGATAAATGTCTATTATTATTGCTGTCTTCTAATAGCCTAGAGGTGGATGGTCTTTATTTTTATTACAGTTTTTGCAAATTAATCTATGGTAATTTTGGGAGGATATCCATACTTCTAATTACTCTGAGTAGGGAAAGCAGAGAACTAAGGTTTAGCAAATGATCTGTACTTTCCTCTATATCTAAGCTCCCTTAACATGCCTGACTCTGATATATTGTCCTGCATTTAAAAAAAAAAAAAAAAAAATTAGCTGGAGTCCTTAGTGTGTTGATGTCAGAATTGTAATGCCTTCCACAGATACTTCATGCATATGATCTACAATAGTTGTAATGAAATCTTTGATAAGTTATACTCCTTTGAATCTGATAGAAGATTTGTGCAATTTGCAAGTCAGATCATAGTTTAGCTTAGTCTGAATCTTCTCATATAGGATAAGTCGTCTTACTTGACTTTGGGATGATATTCTCCCACAACTCAAAAACATGCTCTTGTAAGTGAATGAAATACTGCAGTGTTGATGTTCACGCTTCAGTTTTAATTACTTGAGTTTAGGAAACCTGTGCAAGCAAGTTACTACATGCAAAAACATGATTCAAGTGAATTTAAGTGTTTTCTGAATTCCATGGACTCATGATTGCTATTAATTCACAGCAGTAGACTCTAAACCTCCGTAGAACTATGTCAAGAAATAAACTAGAGACCTGTGCCCATAATGTTAAAAGCAAGATCTTTCTTTTCTTACTAAAGCTAGACTAATAATAATGAAGCCCTAAGTATTTAATGTTTAAGGGAAGAAGTTGCATCTTAAGTAAGAAAGTTCTGCTCTTTTAATTAGATAGTTGATTTGTGTCCTTGAAAAATATGCTCACATGCTCTTTAGACCTTGTGTTACGTCAGATGTCCTGTGACAGAACAACTTCCATGTTAGGTAGGTCTTCATGAATGAGAACAGAAGTGAAAATAAGGAACTTTTCTGAATATTAATTCAGAGCAGAATAAATAAACAGTCAAATTGCCACTTTTGATCTTACATTAAGCAGCAACATTTGTTTTGTTTTTTCTCTTGTTAAGATTAAGGCCAGTTGGAACTTAGTGTATCTGAAAACAGAATTTTATTTCTATCCTGAGTGTTTTCTTTACAGTGTGCTTCCTATGACAATCATATCTAGTGGTATGATTTTACTGAATGGCAATAGCTTATTTTTTTTCTGGATATGATATGCTTCAAGAACGACACTCTTATGTGATCGGTAGGTAAAATTAAAGCATAGTCAGAGAAGTAATGTTTAAGTAATGTTGCAAGGATATGCGCCAGTAAAAAAAAATTTCTCACTAAAAATTAGAATTTATATATCACTTATGCTCTTATTGTCTGAATTAAATTCCTGTGCATCTTGGCTTTCCAAATGGATCCTGAACAATTAGTTCTGCCCAGTCAGCCACAATGCTTTACTGTGAGAGGGTGGTGAGTGCAATGATCAGAACCAAAACTGCTTTTATGTAAGAGTACCCTTCTTTCCAGATGACATTCTGAGATAAAACATGCAAGCCCACTGAAGTTCACTCTGTTCATACAGGAAATGCCTTCATGTGTTCTGTCAGTTCCCAAAGAGGCAATTTGGTTGAATAAAACCTACTTCTTCTGGCTATCAGTAGCTGGAAACAAATTACATTTAAAATCAATTCTTTGGACAACCTGGTAAATATATTTGAAACGGAAGAAAATAATGAAACCCTCTGGCTGTCTGGAAAAGTAAGCAGTTTGTAACCATAATTTCTCAAGAGAAAGACAGCAGCTGTTGAATATGTTTCCATAAACATTGATGTATTGCCTATTGCTAGCTCAGTAGTTCCATTAAACTGGAGATTGTATAACTAGAGCTACTTGCTTATCCATTTACTAACAAATGTATCAATTTAATTGTTATGTTGCGTTTCCATATGTAAAAGGCTGCTCACTTAAATAACTCATTTGCATACTTTTCAAATCTGATTATGGCTTTAGCAGAATCAAGACTGTTATAAAAACTGTTCTGAGACCCAACTGACATGAAGGAGTTTGTCATAGAAGAGGAATATGCCAGGAGATGTATACATGATAGTACTTATAATGAACTTCTACTGAAGAATACACAGACACCCTTAGCACTATAAAAAAAAAAAGTATATCCCTTATATTCCTGATTCCTTCAAGTCTGAGGAATTTGATAAGTGGTAGGAAGATATCTACTATGGGTTTTCCTTCTGAACTAGATTATTTCAATCTATGATGAAGCTTAAGGGAGTAAAATAATTACATGTGGGCTGGCCAACTCAGAAATTCATCTGTAACCAAGTTAACCAAAACATAAATTTCACATTTGCTTAACAGGATAAATATCTTTAATATAAGAGATGAGGAAAATGTTGTGAAGTTGATATATGAGTCGTGCTTGGAGGAAAGTGCTTTGGAAAATATAGGGACAAAAATCTACAGGAAAACAAGTTTTCTTCTTTCTACTAATGTGAAAGAATAACTTCTGTGTCCCTTTTTAACAAAGAGGAAGCATGAATAGCCGTTCACAATTTGCATTCAGAAATACCAGATATGAGCAAATGTGCATCATGCTGCTTCAAGAGAAAGACAAGTGCAAGATCTATTTGTTTTTGTGTATGTGTTTCTTTCAATAAAATACCATTATTTATAGAATGTTTTTACATCAACTAAATAGATCAATTGTGAGCACTTTTCATTACACTCAAATAATTTTTATAAGGAAGAAGCTATTCTGCTCTTTTCTTATAGTGGGGGGGGGGGGGGAATTTTGCTTCCTGACCTCCACAAAGATTCAGGGACGTGAGAGATGTGGGAAGCCCAACAGCCAGAGAAGACAAAGCAAAAAACTGAGTACCTCAACATTCGCCATGTATCTTATTGCTGGTTCTCCCATTTCATTTACCAGAGGAAGTATGTTCCCCTTTGACTGTCTCTTCTAACCAATGTACTTGTACAGTCTCTTCTTATTTTCCACATCCCTTGCCAAGTTCAGTTCCATATGTATTTTGGCTTTCCTGCTCCCATCTCTGGATATCCAAACAGTATTTCTGTATTCTTCCCAGGCCACGTGTCCCTGCTTCCTGCCTATGCATGTTCCTTTTTTTCCTTCAGTTTGACTAGCAAGTCCTTGTTCAGGCTTGCTAATTTCCTGCCTTCTGTGCTTGATTTCTTGTGCCAAGGAATGTGGAGTTCTTGTGCTCTCAGAAAGGTGTCCTTTAAGAACTGCCAGCTCTGTTCCATTCCTGTGTCCGTAGAGACAGCTGCCAAGGGGATCTCATTCAATTGTTCCCTAAACAGCCAAAGTTACTTCTATTGAAGTTCAGGGTCCTAACTTTGGTTTTTTACCAGGCCTAAATTCCTTGAGGTCAAATATTCAATCAGGGTATGGTCGGTGCAGCCCAGATTGCCTCCGGTCTTAACCTCATTCATGAATTCATAAAAATAATTCTGAAGTGCTTAACATTAACCTCATTCTTCTGAAGCCAACAGATTTTTTCCAGTAGTGTCCAGTGGAACAGAGTATAGGCCTAACTACCCAGAGTTTCTAAATAAAACAACTTTGATATTGAGCATGCACATAACCCTGATGTTGCGTTCTTTTTTCTTTATTGAAATAATATTAGATTTATATACCTCTTCCTATGCCAGTAACATGTTGTAGATAATCATTCCTCTTTGCTGAAAACCATTAAGTTTTTCAAGGTCTTGCTGACATTTTTCCTTTCTTTCTTCTTATTTCTTCTGATACTTTCAAGACCATTTCCAGAAAGAAACAACATGCTGTGATTGCAGCTCTGAGAGATTGTCTTTGTCAGTTTTCATTTTGCTGCATGCTTAGCTTGTCTCTTCCCTAAATATACAGACAAATGAATCTTACCAAAGGAAGACAGCTTGACTTGGAATATCAGCAATTTGACAGAGTAAGATGTAGGAATGTGACTAGGTGGTGATCTGAAACACTTGTAGGCAGTAGAAAAAGGTTTGTAGAGATAGAGGAGCAAAAAAAAGCCATTTCTTATTTAGATTGGTATGTTTGCAATTTCTAATGTGGGGCTTACATTTAATTAAAGTACCCTAGTTCTTGTTTCTTTTTCTTTTATCCTTTAAACATTATCACTGGTAAATAAATTTTTAAACTAGGCTGCAAAAAAGAAATTAGAAGAACATATCCCAGTAAAACAACTAATTCCTTGTGACTACCTAAGTTCCGAAAAGGTGCGAATTGTGTAAAATTACAACTCATTTAAGTTGCCACTTATCAATGGAGTGGGGAACTCCTGCAAAAATCTCAGAGTTATGTGTAGATTTTCATATAGGTATTTGCAGTAGGAAAAAGCCAGTATGATCTGTAGCATGAAATTTTCATGCAACCCTGTCTATTCAGAGAAGCCTCTATGAAATACAGACATTTCATTTATCAGTTCTTACACCCTTTTATTTATTTATTTATTTAATTAGTTTAAATCCAAGAAGCACTGGGTCATACTTGCTCCCTATTTTGCTTTCAAGTTTTTAAAAATTTTAAATACGTTAATGTAAAACTAGGTTTGTGTAAATGAATGGTAGATAAAATTTTATGAAGTTTTAAGAAAATAAGTCAAATCAGAAGACAGTGATTAGATATAAAGCTGAAAATGAAAGGTGTGCAGAGAGAGAATACTAAAGATATTGAAAATATGTCATGATATTGATTACTGTTATATTACGATGACAATAGCTTTGTTAATGTATTTTCATAATGATGACTTAATTGGTTTTATTCCTAATAGGTCTGATTGAATATAACTTTTAAATTACTATTCTTTGCTCAAAACTGCTTAGGAAATACCCCGAACTTTGAACAGATGTAATTTTTGTTTGTTTTTTTAAAATGTTGTTTCAGTTTGTTTATTTCAATTTTCCTTCAAATGGGAAATAAATTCTTTTTTCACATGCTTCTACTAGACTGGATAGTTACACTCAGTTTGTCAGTGAACATTTTGTGACAATCTTGTCAAATATTAAAAAAGTTTATTACTCTGTGTTGTTGAATAGTGTTTTTATAGTATATATGTATTCATTATACCTGGAGAGTATAGTACTTTTATTCTAATACCTGGAGATAATGTAGGTATGACTTATAATAATATATTGTAAGAAAAATTATTTGGCTTATATATGTATGAGTTTGTGCGTCAAACATCTTTATTTTAAACAACCAGTAGTGAGAATTTGTCTGAAAAAAAAAAAAAAAACAAACAAACAAACAAAAAAAACCCACAAAACAGTTTGTACTGTTTTTCCTATGTAAGCAAGGACTCCAAGATCTTTGTAATATGTCAGAACTGATTTAGAAGAACGTATTCCAGGTTTGTAGTTGGAATTCTAAACTGTACTTTTCTTAAGGGATTGAATTTTATGGTTCAAATTTTTTAGATCCCAAAGTGATCTTGAATTCCCTGCTAATTTGGTAGTTTATATTTCTCACCATGTTATGGCTTGACCTTCAAGATACCTCTATTCAATTCAATATGGTAGCACTATGTGCTGATCCTAGCTGTATTTCAATATGATCTCAAGTTTAAGAAGTAGCCAGAAGTTCCTCTTGGAACAACACATGCTTGATTTCATAGAGGATTTTATTGATCAATTCTATGATGCATACAAACCTTTCTGTTTTCATTTCTTGTAAGATTCTAATTTTGATATATTATTATTTGTACTAAGTATTTTGTACTTTGCACTTTTCATAGCTGAGGGATGGGATGCCATCCAGAGCGACCTGGACAGCCTTGAGTAACTGGCCCAGGAGAGCCTCATGAGGGCCAGTAAATCCAAGTGTAAGGTTTTGCACCTGGGTCATGGCAGTTTTCACTACCAGTACAAGCTAGGGGATGAAAAAACTGAAAACAGCCCTGCTGAAAAGGTCTTGGGGGTACTGATGGATGGCAAGCTGGACATGAGCCAGAAATATGCCCTCACAGCCTGTAAGGCCAACTTTATCCTGGGCTCGGTCAAAAGAAGTGTTGTCAGTAGGTTAAGGGAGGTGATCTTGCCCCTCTACACTGTGCTGGTGATTCCTCACCTGTACTTCATCCAGATGTGGAGTCCTAGTGCAGGAGAGACATGGATCTGTTAGAGCACATCTAGAGTAGGACCACAAGAATGATCCAAGGAATAGAATGCCTCCCCTCTGTGGACAGGCTTAGAGAGTTGGGGCTGTTCCATCTGGAGAAGAGATGGCTACGGGAAGACCTGAGAGTGGCCTTTCAGCATCTAAAGAGAGGCTATGGGAAAGAAAAGCACAGACTTTACGAGCATCTTCTGTGACGGGGCGAGGGGAAACGTTTTCAAACTAAAGAAGGGGAGATTTAGATTGGACATGAGGAAGAAGTTTTTTACATTGAGGCTGGTTGAGGCGCTGGCACAGGTTGCCCAGAGAGGTAGTGGATGCTCCATCCTTGGAGAGATTCAAGATCAGGCTGGGTGAGGCTCTGATCTAGCTGCAGATGTCTCTGTTCATTGCAGGAAGTTGTACCAGATGACCTTTAAGATTCCCTTCCAACTCAAATGATTCTATGATTCTTTATGCATCTGGGTTATACTACTGTGATGCAAATATCCTCATGAAATTGGTTTTGACTTACAAGTATAGAGGATTCACTACCCCTAAATTCAGTTTTCTGATGTATTTGCTAATATTAATTATTAAATGCAATAAAAGGTATGAAACGGAGTTTAATTTCTCCACAACGATATTTTTCTTTCCTCTTTCCCTTTGCTTTCCTTAGAATTTAACTCTATACAGTGCTTCAGAGAGTGCATTTGTTTACTAACGCAGTGCTTTAAATTATAACATAAAATCTGGAAGAGATTCAGTCTAGATATCAAATGAGGTTGGTGTTATTGCCTTGTATTATTTAAATGCTCAGACCAAATCCCACAGTCCAAATGTTGTTGTCAGGTTAGCTTTACATTTTCTTAGTGATCACTTGTATCACAATCCCAAGCTTCTGGAATTGCTTACTGTCTGTTGTGTCAAATTTTGCAATAATCAAGTAGTAAAATCAAATATAAAATACTAAAATAAAAAAGAAAATAGTTTTCAATAATCAAATCCTCAAAAAAGAAAGATGTTCTTAGACTTCACTTCTGGAATGAGTCGCATAAATTAGATTTACCATGAGTTATTTGTATTCAGTCAGCATGGTAATGATACCACAGCTTGGGCATCATGAAGGACAGTAACATCCCTTCTGAGTGTTTAGTTTTGTGATCTAGGACCAGGAATTGTATTCTTATTGAAGTGATGCATTTCTTAAAATAGATATCAAAGAACAAAGTTCCCCATCATATTCCTTGACTATATTATTGATCACTTTTTTTCCTTGGTGCTGTTCTTGATTTATTTCATTTCATTTACAGTTTAATTGTTGAATTCCTTTGTTAGTTTAATATCTTAAATCTAAAAGATAGTAAAGGGTGGATTTTAATTCTGCAAATTTAATTTCTGCTCTCATTAATCTTAACCCTGAGTTTAAGTTGATGCAGCTGTGCCCCATATCTTGAAAGGCCTTCTTTCCTTCTGCTTATCTACTAGGGACGCTGTCATGACTGAAAACATGATCAGATCCTCCTTCACTTTACCTCCCAGTGCTCCCTTCTGTTATTTCTTGACTACTTAGAATTCCATATAATTACAAGGAAAAAAAAAAAAAAACAGTAAATAAAAAAGCAGCAAACCCTGCATATGCTCTTCAATTTACAGAAACAGAGCTCTAGCAGTTGCTAAGGAAACAAAAAGCACCACTTTCACTGTGCACCTGAGGAATTATTGAATCATTATAGACCAGAAAATGAGTACGAATATCTCAGAAATGTGACATGAATCACATAACTTTTTTTTTCCTTTCCTGTAATGCTTTGAATTATTTCTGCTATGATTTTTAATACTGAGATCACTTTGCCATGAAAACTTCTCTGTGATACATGCTGACCAGCTTTTTTATAAATATCTGTTAAAGTTTTACATTAGTGTGAACATGGAGTACATTATGCCACACCGTCTATTATAGACTGAAAGGTCATGAATGTACTATTAAGCAGTGGGAAGTGATATATGCAACTAGAAAAAAAAAAATAGGACTACTTTTTTTTTGTTGTTTTGCTTTGTTTTACTTCTGTTTTTAGTTCTGTTCTAGCACTGCATACTGAAAACATGCTAGCTTCCTTCCCACTCCCAGCTCTTGACATGTTTCACTCTTGCTTGCTTCAGAAAATGCTTATTAAGAATCTGATGATACCGAGTTATCTCCTCTTAAGAGAGTTTTAGATACTGTTAAAGCCACGTAGCACGGTAAAGTGCAGAGTACTGTCAATATCTAAAAGTTCTCATTTCTTACACAACTCCATGCAGGGGATTTGTAACGGACATCATGTCTGAAGTTTTTCACACCTAGTCTTTCTTTTCTGGTATTACAGGAAAAATTGAAAGGTCTGTTAAAACATGCCAAATATGTATCCAACAAGCAAAACAAACAGGCCTGCTTATTCCTACTTTTTACATCTACTTATATTAATTAATCAGACATGAATGCTACAAATGATTTCCCAGTGTGTTCTTCCATGAATCTGAGTGCACTGAAATTTTGATTTAAAAGGTATAAACTTAACCAGAGAAATCCTGTGAGTGACTTATATTTTTTGAGATAAAATGTTATCAACATTTTCTTTTTCTTTCTAGTTATTAACTTAAGGGAATTTTTAAGTTTACATTGTAAATACTAAATAATTGTTATAAATTTACAATGCACATCAACATTAACTCAAAGAATCCCAGTGTATTGTTTTTAAATTTATTGCAGTCAGTTGTTCTGCTTTCATCTCAAGTTAACTGAGAGTTAATTTTACTGCTAGCTTTGGTGTAGTGTTATGTTTCAGATTTAGGATGAAAATAATGTTAATAACACCCTGATGTTTTAGTTATTGCTGAGCTTACATTAAGTCAAGGACTTTCCTACTTCTCATGCTGTCCTGCCAGCAAAGAGTCTAGTATGCAGAAGAAGCTGGGAGAGATCAGAATCAGAAAAGCTGACCTAGACTGGACAAAGTGATGTTCTATACCATATGGTGTCATGCAGAATCATAAAATTGGGGGGAATTAACTAAGGTGGCATCTGCTGCTTGTGAACTGGTTGGACATCAGCCAGCCGGTTGTGAGCAATCGCATATCCTTCCCTTCCCTTCCCTTCCCTTCCCTTCCCTTCCCTTCCCTTCCCTTCCCTTCCCTTCCCTTCCCTTCCCTTCCCTTCCCTTCCCTTCCCTTCCTCCTTATCTTAACCCATGAGTTTTACACTTTTTTTGCTTTCACTTTCTCTCCAATTCCTTGTATCCTCCTTTTGACCCTTCCTGTAGATAGACATCACATTGACAAGTAAATTCAAAAGTAAAAAGCCAAAACATAGCCATGATAATATAATAAAATGTGCTTTTATTGTAAGACATTCAGATCCAATAAGGATTAGTACAGACAACTGTGTTTGGGGTTTTTTTTTGTTTTTTTTTTTTGTTTGTTTGTTTTTTGTTTGTTTGTTTGTTTGTTTTGTTCTGCTTTGTTTTGTTTTTCTGTTGTGTTGTAACTGCTACTGTCCTCACTAGTAAAGAGATTTCTGTTTTCAATTGACTGAGTCAACTAAAAGACAAACAACTACAAACTTTGGCCCTTAAAATTAAAGTTGATTTGATCTGAAGAACAAAAATAATTGCATTCAGAGACAAAATTTTATCTGTCATCTATTCTATTCCACAGTTTTATGACAGCCTGTTTACTTTGATTTATAATCAGGATGTTCTCATTAGCTTCATGCTTGCTGTCTGTCACTTACGCTGTAGTGTAGGTTAAAACCAGGAGTAAAAATGAATAATAATTACATAGTTTCCATGAATGGAGTTTGTGTAAATGTGCTGAAAAATGCTTAATGTTATAGAGGGCAAATAGTTTGTTTATTTCTTTATTTATATTTCAGTCAATGCCAGCTTAGGAAAAATTACAGAACAAATCAAAAGTCCCTGAAGAACTGTTAGATATTAAAAAGGATAAAATGAAATTACCAGTAGAACCTAAAATTCTAGAAATGAAAAGTCATAGTGAAATTTTTTTTGTGCTCTAATACAGAGCAATGCAACTGAGGATTCCATTTTATTTGGCTGCATTTTGTTTGTTATAGTAGACTGCTTGTATTTAACAACTGGTGAGAAACTATGAGACCAGATACAAATGTGTTCCATATGAAGACTAAGAAGCAGTTAGTTTTCTCACTAAGATTTAGAGAATAAACCCTCTAAACTTACTCTTCTTCATGTGACACTAGTGATCCAGCTGTCGTGATTGTTCTTATTCTGTATGCTGTGGGGCTAGTAATACTGTGGTGCACAGTAAACTATGTAAGATATGTTTTGCTATGTACAGTATCAAATGTCACCAGAGTTGGGGCTATTTGGACCGACTTTACTGCATTCTGCAGTATAGTAACAATCAATGAAGATCAAATATTTCCAATCCTTTGAAAAATAGTTCTGTATTTTAAATGTATGAGGTGATATGAAAGTGTGAATCCTACTGTGTTTTCTGTACACTGTCTGGTTCTGGAAATAGGAAAATCTGCTCTGGTATAGGGAAAATGATAAAAACGCAAACACTATTTGTTTTAATTCTGTAGGTCTGTATTCCCTTGCATGAATGTAAGCTTAAGCCAGATTTATATATCCAGGCATCCTAAGTCAAATAGACAGAAGGCCCCTATGGTTACAGTGACGTAAGTTCTATGCACATAAAAAAGATGAAACAAAATGCATTTGCTCGTAGAGATCATGGTGATTTCTTTTTTACTCTTTTGTGGAAAGAAAGTAACATCAATACTGTTACTGAAACACTGTAACCTTATATCAGCATTTTTTTTTTTTTTTTTTTTTTTTTTTGAGGGGAATTAAATCTATGTCTCTGAATACTACTGATCTTTTAGGTTCCTAGATATATATTTAAAATATGATGGTGTCTTGCATATGTTTTTATAAAGTAATCTTTTTTTTTTTTTTTTTTTTTTTTTTCTTTTTATCAAGTTCAATATGAAGTATGGGATTCTAAAAGAATATTTTTATAGTATAACAGGAAAATTTGGCTTTTGTCTATCAGCTGGATTAGTTATATGACTTAAGTTAAAATATGATAAGAAATATATCAAATATAATATGTCACCAACAATGCCATAAGAAGTACATGATCAAAAAAGGAAAAAGAAAGCAAATTGCAAAACTTATGAAAAAAAATATAATGCATGAATGCATCTGGCTCCTTCTCAATTCTGATGATCTGAAAGGCACAGTTTCATCAAGTCAGACTGAGAAATTAAAGCGAAAGGCCAACTCAAGTGCCTAAAGGCAAGGAATGTTGTTCCATCAGGGAGAAAGATGAACAGAAAGAACTGAATTTGCAATAAACCTATTCATACCAGCTTACCACCATGGTTAAAATGTCCTTCTTTACTGAAAGTTTTCATTCCACCATGGGTGAAAGCATTGTTAAATCAGAGAACAAACAATCTGAAGTGTAAGAAAAATTAAAAGCAGTTACCATGAATTATAATGACTTGACTTCTTGATGATCTTCTTGATGGCAATGTGTCTCCTCAAAAGTCTTCATTTTCTGGAACAATGGGAAACAAAAGGGCAATATAAAGAGATGCACTTGGGTCCATCTGATGCCACTCGGCTGAAAATATACTTCCTAACCTTTTTAATTAGTTTATAAAAAATAAAACATCGCTACATATAGAAAGGAAACAAAGAAATTCTAGTTTTTTTGATAAGATCTTTTATTGTTTAGCCAAAAATTAAAAAATCTTTCAACATAACTATATCCATCCCCAAATTAACATACTATTGATTAGGATAGATGTGGATATCATCCACTTTTACCTGAGAAAAGATCACACTTTTTATGTGGAGTAATAATTAACCACAGAATCAAAAACTAAAAAGAAGTAAGGTCATTTTTAATTGAAATGACATCAAAAAAATTTCAAATGTGAATTGATATTAGATAACTTACAAATCTCAGAAATTTGTTCATGCCTGTGTCTTAGTTAATTTGCAAATTCATATATACAAAATGTGGGATTGTTCAGTCCCACATGATTTCTTAGAAAAGACAGTCCAGATATATATTCTTTTGTTTTTGCTTTTCTGTCTATCTATTTATTTATTCATCTACTGGGAGAGGGAGAATTTGTCTGGTTTTGGATTGGGAAATATTATGGTATTCTTCAAAGTATACTAAAAGAATATTGTCCTGGAAGTCAGCTACATATCAAGACCTCTGTTCATCAGATAAGCCTGTCAGCTTGCCCTTCAGTTGAGCTGATTGTCAGCTGCAAATATATTGTGTTTTTTTTGTTTGTTTGTTTTTTTTTTTTAATCCAGAATGTCTAGAGGCACCAATTAAAGCTCTTTGTTTTAATGTATGTGCAGTGTTATTGGAAGGGGAAGAGAAAAGCTCACATTTATTAATTGTTACAGGTGTAATGTGGGAATGTAACTTTCGGTGGAAGCTGTAAAATTTGCATTTTCAAATTTATATCTAGTTTGACACCCTCCAGGCTATGGCGAGTAACAGATGCTGTCAATACAAAATTACAGCACTTACATAATATTGTGACATACTTGAGTGAATTCAAGCATTCATCTCAACTGCCTGCCTCTTACAAGGGCAAGAACATCTCTTATCTGCCCTTACTCTTATCTTCTGAACCTCACTGTTTGGAAAAAAAAAAAATACATTACCTATGAATACAGTATGTATATGTATATAACACTGTTAAGAACTGCTTGGTTTTCTCTTGGAGATGTTGCACATGCAAAGACTTTACCCACGGTATTATATATTTGATATTATGCAGTAAGAATGGTATGTTCCAATCTTGGCTGCAAATAGAACACATTTCATAGGGAAATTTTCCATTCCTTTAATTTTCCTGCTTTTATTTACCTTAATACTGCACTCCTACTTTGCTAGGAGTAAGATGGTATTTTTCTAGATTTAGAATGATATACAAGAAGGTAGACATGTTTCCTTACTATTTCTTTTGAAAAATGTTGCAACAGAAACAAAGAGAACAAAAGTGAAAATACAAAGATAAAAATGCGAATTTTTGCACCTTTCTTCTGTTTTCAATCACAGTTCATGAAAAATACAATTAAACTATCAGCAGAAATTGGGCTGATAACTAAAATGGATTTTTCCCTCTCTATAGAAAATTCTGCTGAGTTCAAGTTGAAATTAATATGAAACCAATAAAAACTGGAGCAAGCTTTTCTTATGGGGCCTGGAGGGCTTATGGATTTACCAATCATTCGTTATCTTAAATAGCTACAGTCAATCCCACCAAATGGCCTTCTCTAATGAATGCAAGGCTATCGCAAAACATTTACTCCAACTTTCTGATTTCATCCACCAATAAAATGTAAACTAAGCCATGTGATATCTATATTTTCTGTATCTATAGATACAGAAAATGCTTTTAAATTTTAATGGAACTGATTAAAAATTGATTTTTTTTTTTTTTCATTTTATTAGCATGTCACAAAATATAATCAGAGGAGAATTTTTACCTCTTTACTGACTCATTGTCAGAGTTAGATTTCTGGAAATCTGAGATTACAATGAAAACTTCAATACTTACCTCATTTACGGGCTCCCAGGAAGTTTTCATAGTATATTGTCAGGATGGTCCATAAGGAAAATGATGTCAGATGATGTATGAGTAACATTTGAGAATGAATGAAAACTTGCAAAGGAAACTTTGTCTTCTCTTTTATTCACCATGAAAATTGGATGTAAATAATTTAAATTCCCAATATTAATATGTAAAAAAAGAAATGTAGGTATCAGGTCTCCATTGCTCTTCCACTTCTTAATCTCCAAAGGAGAAAGCAGAAAACATCTAGAAATACTTGAGACACAAAAGAGGAGAGCCAGATCTCCATTTTGTTCTCCCTGCTATCCCCATTTTCACCTTGTCTTATATTCCAGACAGCTTTTCCTAAGTTCATCTTCACATCTCCCATTTCTTCCCTACTTGAATCTTACATGACAGTTGCTACAAACATTCATGTTCCTTCAAGAATGTACCTCAAGGATAGTTTTATTTATGTACATGTGTTTTATTATTCTTGACAAATCTATGCTTGCAGTGTATTATCAAAGAGATAGTCATGGAAAAGATAAAACAACCTATTGTGCTCATTTCAATTGCATGTTGCTCCTTTTTTTACCTTGAATAAATGGACACAGGAAAATAAAAGGAAAAAGTTAAAGGAACTAGCTGACTTGCCAGAACCAGCAACTCAGCAGCAGAGTTAAGATTCAGTATATTTTATAATTATGGACATTCTATTTTATTTTCTAATGCTTTTAATACTGTTCTTCTAGTTACTTTTTGGATTAATTTTATGTGAATTTTTTTGTACTAAGCAATTAAAAGGCACCAGGAGTCCTTTAAACATCCTTTGAAAAGATAATGGAGGTGCTGTACTCAGCTTGGAATAAATGACAATTTAAAATTTCTAATTGAAACAACAGAAAGCTAAAAAGGATCAGTTGTCTTATAAACTCATTACTTTCTTAATTTGTATTTCTTAAATTACACTGCTCAAATATACCATGTCAAGAAAGAACATATTGTTCCTGCTTAAATATTGAAATAAAGCTGAACACTAAATATTTATTTGTATTGGACAAAAAAACATTCAAAACAGTTAATTAACCAGTGGCTGGTCTATGAAAACATAGAGTAGGATTAATTTGAGATTTGTTATCCCAATACAACCAAGAGGAAAATTTTAAATTAAAGTCATATTTGAAGTGTTTCACTTATTACTACAAATAATTCAGTTTAAAATTTTCTTTCTTTGTAATTGTAAGCCATTCTAATTTTTTTTTTATTACTTGCAGTTCCTTGTTTTTAGAAACTGTAGACATTCAAAGGGCAGCAATACTTCTGAGTTATAGCTCCTTAGAACAGGGTTTACTGAGGAAAATCACAAGTTTTCTGCCTATTGAATGACTGATACCACAGAATTTTTTAAGCTCAACATATGCAGGGGTTTCATCTCTTTATTTTAAAACAAAAATCACAATTTGGCTATAATCATATCCCATGTAGTTCCAATTAGCAAATGTTCCTCTAGAGCTCACATTCAGTGCTTGCTGAAGCTTCTTTAACATTGCTAGGCATAAGAAAGTGGTCTCTTTTAAAAGATGTGCAATTAATTTGAGTCTACATCCTTCCAGACAATTTGCAAAATACCTTTAGAGTTTTCACATTCATTCAGACAAGTTTTGAACTTCTACTTCTGAACTTGAGCAAGAACATGGAGAAACATTAAAAACTACTAGCTTTTGCCTCTGTCAATGGAAAGAAATATATATATGAGTATAGCATATAGTTAAGAAAGTTCAAAAAACAAAGAGATTGTGTAGAAAATTGTTTAAAAAGACCAAAATGCCAAAAGAGGACAGATTTTGAGAAGAATAAATCAAAGAAGATTAAAAATAAAATTAGTGGTGGCATGCTTGATGTTGTTTTTTTGTCTTCCAAAACATCTGCTCAGCTCAACTATTCTTTACAGATTATCAGACCCATTATATTTGTTTGGTATTTTTTGAAGAAACAGGAACACTGACATTTTTACGCCAAGAGTTTAAAATTGATTTTGCTGCTCAGACTTCCATTTCAATGGATATAAACTTGACATCGTCACATTGTCATCCACACTGGGCAAGAAATTTCACCAAACCAGAGGTTTTAAAATATATCACCTAGAGTTCAATGGTAATTTAACTCAATGATAATTATTTCTGTACTATTTTGTAGGATTTTTTTTTCAAGGAGGGGGAGGAAGAGGAATGAAATGAGAACTTATTTAAATAATATGCAAATACTGACAAAGATTGGTCGATTAAGCGTCCTTCCTAAAAGAAATAAATATTGTTTTGATAAAGTGCTGAGTAGACATTTGCTATGTATTGAATCCTTATGATATATTAGTTCTGAAGATCTAGTTTTAGTTGATCAGTTAGTTTTAATTCCTAACAAAAGGAAATACACACATTTGCTTAGATGTGGACCCAGAATAACCTAGTAAAGTTCAAGAAGGCCATGTGCAAGGTGTTGCACTTGGGTTGGTGCAGTCCCAGCTATGTGTACAGTCTGAGAGGAGAACTGAATTGAAGTCATAGAGGCTAATCTAAACAGTAAGCAAAAGATAGTAACTCATGTCTAATTCCCATCAAGAAACATCAACTTTGTTAAAAATGAAGTATAGTTATGCAATATATTTAGTGTCACTTTAAGTTATTTTTAGGTGCCTTTCCAGAATCAGGTGTTTTGACAAGCCTATGCTTTCCAGCTTAAACCAAAAAGCAGAGTAATCCTATTGTACCTATGATTGTGCAACTCATCATTAATGAAAATTGGCAAGTTACTGAAAATAACTTTCATAGTTCTCCCTTTAGATCAAGACACTGCTTTGAATGTCATCTGGCGTTCTTAGCACTAACATTCTATATGTGTTTTGAGGTAATATAGCAGAGCTCAATGATCTTGAATGACCTTTTGAATGTAATGATTTGCTGATTATTCATGTTACCTATTGATCTTTAAATTACTACCAGTATTTGCAACACTATCTCTGATCCTTAAATATTGCAATAATAAGTATTTAGAGGTTTACTGAAAATCATTTTCCCTGAACAGTGGGGCACCAAAATAGCAGATAGCAGATTATATAGGTAGACTTGAAAAAAACTAAATATTTGTTTTCGAAAAGGAAGAGGGTGAAAAATCACTTTTGTGTTCTCGTTTACCTGCCAAGACCAGACTTTAAATTTCTGTTTACCCGAATTATCTAATGTTGCACTTAGCTGAGGTACAAGATTTTTTTTAGATATAGTTATTATAGTTACTAGTTTATTAGATAATTCTAGGTAGACTAGTACGTGAACTAGAAAATAACCCAAAATTACCTTACATTTAGGAAAGGAATCTACATGTACCAATAGCGATACAGTACTTTTTTGTTTGTAATTAATTCTGTTTCCAGCATTGTTTATGCCAGCATTCTACTTTGTAAGTATGATCTTTACAAAATAGTCACTTATTCTCTGAACAGAATCAACATGACAAATTTTTAAAAATGAAGATATTCAAGACAGCTCCATATTTTTTCTAGATTTTTTTCTTGTGACTATGTATGAGAACATGTGAGTGCATGTTTCTTGCACCTTTCCTCTTTCTCCACGCTTAGCTGCTACTTGAGATTATTGTGTCTTCTAATTTCTGATGATACCAATATCTATGAAAAGGAATCTAAATTAAAAAAAGACTACGATATTTTCGTTTTTGTTTTTTTTTTTTTGTTTTTTTTTTGTATTTTATATTTGTTTATTTTTGCATTTGGTATTTTATCCTAGCTTTACAGCTAGCATGAGCACAGTTTTGGACAAAATGGAAGTCTGTTAAGAACGTAATTTGCAGCAAAAGAGATAACATACTGTAGAAAGGTAATACCAAATTATGCATTTTTTCTTATACTTTGGCCAAAGGGAGGTAGATCATACTAGACAGAGGGTTGTTTTGCATGTTTTATTGTTCTTCTTTTTAAAGAGTGTTGAAGTAGATTATTTGTTATATTTCTAAACCAATTTAATTGTTTCACATAATTTATGCCTATTAATATTTAGTTGCTAGAGGACAATTTAGCCTGTTTTTAGACTGTAACTTACATGTGAACCATTTTAAAGTTTTCTTCACTCTTTTACATACTCATGAAACACATGCAACCCTTATTTCTAGACAGTGTTGTTGGTACTGCTTCCAGGAATCCAAACATCTGATTTTTAACAAGTGCAGTGAATGGCTTCATTCTTTATGGAGCTGAAATTTGGCAAGTAAATCCATGTCCCTAAAATACTACTTCAATTTGTAACAAATTCATTCTACTGTGAAACATTAAAATCATGATCTTCGTCATCTCAAGTCTCAATGAGCCAACCTAGATAGATAATGCCTAAAGAATTACTTTCCAAGGGCCTGTTAGTTGTCGTTTCCATGTTATCCTTTCTTCCTGTTCAAAACAAACAGAATTTCAAGAAGAATGAAAAAAACTATATATTAATCAATTTCAGAATAAACTATATTGCCTGCTATGAAAACGAAATGTTTACTTTGTTTCTGTAAATTCATATTGCTCCACAGCTAGTTTTGGAAAACCAAATTGCAATAACAAGTTCTTGCTAAGTGTAGATTTATCTATACATTATTTTTCTGCCTTTCTGACCTTTAGTTTCTTAATAAGTCTTAATATCTGAGGGGAAAAAAAACAACCAAACAAAAACACACTGATAAAAAGCTTCAAACATTGATTCAACAATTCAGAAAATTTTAAAATGTTTAATATTAAAAATAGTTTTTATTTTGATAAGTTTTATACAAGGAAAATGAAAGAACAATATAAATATTATGAAGTATATTAATGAGATAAATAGAATGCAGAATTATGAGAGTTTTAGTTTGACTGTAGTAAAAAATGGTGAAAAAATATAGTCTTTGTATACAAACTGGATTGTTCTTTCAGCTCTGTCATGATCAAAAGAAAAATGAGGACAATTTTCTTAATATATAATTTATTAAACATAAATTTTAATATTTTGTTTGTATTTAAAGTAACCAATGATATTTTCTGTTGAAATCTTTCTGTTGCAACTCATTGGAGGTTTTCTCATCTTTGAATTTATTCTTGGAAGCGTAGATGAAGTAATCACTCATGATGAAAATGTTTATCTTACTTAACTCTTATTTATCTTAAAAACTGAAACAAACAAACAAACAAACAAAAAAAAACCACTAAACTTGAATTTGTGGATTCAACTTGTAATGATAATATTTGTCTTAGTTTCACCTGGGATGGAATTGTTTTCTTCAGAGTGTCTGTTATGATGCTGTGTTTTGGTTCTATGAAAAAAAACAATGTTGATACCATATCAATGTATTTAGTTATTGCTCAGAAGTGTTGCCAGAGCTGAGGCTGTTCCAGTTTCTTAGCTCATTCTAACAAAGGGCTGGAAAGGGAAGGAATCAGGACAGTTGACTTGAATTGACCAAGGGGATATTCCGTACCTTATGGCATCATGTGAAAGGAGAATTTTGAAAGGTGTGAGAGTTCACTTTGCTCTCGCTCTCTTCCACTCACTTAGGGACTAGCTGGACATTGGTTGATGGGTGGTGAGCAATTGGTTGGGCATCAGTTCTTATATGCACATACATATATGTGTATGTAAATGTATATTGTCAGAACTGTTATCTTTTCCTTTTTCTGTAAATCCGTAAACAGTTTTATCTCAACCCACAAGTTCTTCTTTTTTTTAATTATTTTTTTATTTTCTCCCCCATCCCACTGCATTCCAAGTCTTGATTTCATGTAAAATATAAGACAAACTTTTTCAATAAAGAAGGAGTTTATTGATTCATATGTTAAGTTGCACCAAGAAAAAAATGTTATTATGGCTTTCATATTTATATTAATCTTCCCAGTTAAAATTAGTGCAGTTTAAAATTTTATTCACATTTTATCATAGATGAGGCACTCAAACCAACATAAATAAATTTAGCTGTGCACTAGATGGACTTTAATCATGACACTAAAGATTAATATATGGCATGATTTGCTGTGCTTATTAGTAATTTAATTATGTTTGTGCTTATTTTTAAATGACTAGACTTAATTCATAGTACAACTAAAAACATTACAGATTTTTTTCAGAAATGCAAGAAAAGGTCATTTACATTAATAACATTAATATTTATTAAATATAAAGTATTTTTTTAGAGAAACTCTTTTTAAAGAAAAAGACTAACTCCTTTTAAAAATTCCAGTTAAAATATAACTTAAATAGAATGAATAATATGATTCTATGATTCTATTAATGAATGTCTGGGGAAGTAATTGCTCCCTTGTATATGGGGACATATACAACTCTTTTAGGGTGTTCAGTTTTGGGCCCCGCACTCCAGAAAGGATACTGAGTTGCTGGAATGCATTCAGAAAAGCTAATTGTTTAGACTTTTGCTTAAAAAAAATGGAAATGATGGAAGTGAACTGATTTTATTGCAGTGTATCATAGAAATGATTTACACAGTTATCATTGACAAGATTGTTTATTTATAATTACATGAAATACTGGAATGTTAGGGAAGGTACTGCAGAGCAACCAGAAGTTCCAAAAATAAACTGCTTAAAATTATCCACTAGTAGGAGGCATCTGTCTGCATAGACAGACAACATGAATGTTTTCCTAATTCAAGTTAAGTGCTTGATGGTAGAAACTATGAGTGTTCCCCACTATCTATTCATTCACAAAATCAATTTTGTGTATGATTTAACCCTTTACAATTTAAAGTCATGTCTGCACTAAGGCTGCACGAAGCTTTATGAAGGAAAATGATTGAACTTGAATGTAAAAATTAAATGTTTCCTCCAACCATCGCTCTGTAGATAGTACCCTAATGTGCTGTCTAAAAAATGCTAGCAGAAATTTTCAGAACCTTGAAAGTAAGGAGGTAGTCAGATGGCAGAGCAGAAATGGAAATGAAAGTTCCTTTCTTCAAAGACAGTTGTCAGATGACTTTGGTCTAATTTATATACAAATGGAGCTTTGGAGAGTTTATATTTTCTCTGCCAAATTGGGTGCCAAAGCTCATTATTCGATTAGTGTCTGACCATTCCAAAATTTCATTTATTTATTTATGTACTTCACATTGACTTTTATTAAGAAAATGCTACAATGACTTCCCCAGAAAGAAGTTCCACCTTTTGAGTATAAATAAATATTTTTTATTTCTAAATAAATTAGGATAAAGTATGTTTTTATTCAGAGCCATTGTAAGTTGCACTTGTTGATTTTGTGTCGGTAGTGACAATATCATTTGAATTATATTTAAATTCTGAAGTACCATGGGGAAATACTAGGCTGTGACTGTCTTTGTTATATATTTTTCAGATGAAAAATGAAGTGCAGTGGCAAGTTTAAGTGCACAAAGTCTGGTGTGGAAAAAGACTTTAGTTCTGCTATAATACTATTAAACTGAAATGAAAAAAGTGCAGCTTGCCGCTTTAGGTGTCCTATAAACTGGAAAGTTTATATTAGCATGTTCAACATACTAAGAAAGAAAAAATCCTTTAAGTATGCGAAGCCTGTCTAATACTTACAATATGTGGAAATATATGTATTAGATATATCACTATAAATGCCTACCTAAAGAGAAATGCATTTAATCCATTTTACACACAGTATTTCCCTATATGTGCCTACTCCTGTTGTCAGTAGTAGAGTTCTGAAATTGATGATTACAATCCTATTATTTTTATATTAAACTGGCTGAAAGTGTGAATTAATGATAAAAATAATGATCTCTTCATAATACTATTATATAAATGTTCTGGAATTAATTACTATTTTTTTCCAAGATAATAGATTCTCTGAACATTGTAGTATACAACATTTTTGTTTGATCAATACTACCAGCAGGAACTTAGCATAGTTTTCGTAGTCATTCGGCTACATGAAAACTTTTACTTAAAAAAAGAAACAACAAAAATAGAAAAAAAACATTTAAGTGCGCTGAATTCAGATTTTAAAATACTTAGTGCATTTAAGTTTCTATTGGCAGTGACTTGCACAGAGAACCCATCTCACAATCATTTATTCTATGTTGCATTTCTCAGAACTGCAAATGACCAATTCAAACTAGCTGCTCCTTAGAGGTAATGATTAGCTCACAATTTAATTTTTGCAATCAATGTGCAGAGAAGATCAGAAACATATATATATATATATCAGAAACATATATATATGTTGTTGTTGTTGTTGTTGTTGTTAGGTAGGTTTTTTTGTTGTTGTTTAAAATCTTATTTCAAGTGGACAGACTGTATTAGAACAATATGTTACATTTCTCTCTTGTCCTGTTTTGTTTACTAGGATAGAACGGTCATTGAAATCAGCTATGTCTTTGCATCTGAAAGTATTCAATGACAATGAGTGTCACATTTTTAAAAGTATCCCCATAATTCTATGCTTATTTGCAGTAATTGTTAATCTTTCATTTTGCTGAATACTCACAATTGCTGAAAAACAACATATTTTAAAAGACAAATAAAAATGACTAGCCCCAACTCAGACAGTAGTGGAATTAAATAAAAATCAAGAGTTTCTTTCTCCTTCAACATAACTCTATAGTGCTATAAATAAAATGCAAGAACCAGTAGAAGATCTTGTAAATTTCTCATTTTGAACCAGCTGCTGTCAGCTTACAGGCCAACATCTGCTGTGAAAAAATATAAATAAATTAAATAACAAAACTTTTTTTTTTTTCTTAAATTAAATATCAGTGATTGAAAGATCTTTCAGTTTCAGGTGAGTAAAGATCCCCATTTCTGAACTACACAATAATTATTATAAAGAATTAATGTGAATAATAATGAAGTTTCTGAAATGACAGTACCAATGCTTAAATTGATTGCACAAGTTTTGGATTAATGAAGTCCAATTATTTTCATATGTAATTTGTACAAATGTTATTTGTATCTCCTTCTTAACAAGTTTGCTAATACTATCAAATTAAATAAAACAAATCATTTGTAAATTAATACAAAGTTCAATTAAACATCAAAACCCTGCCAAGCCAGCTTTGTGTACAGATTAATTCAAAGTCCTTATTTATCCACTGAATGCATACAAAGCAGAGAAGTACTCACCTGTGATTGAATGATACTGTGAAATCAGAACACCATCTTTCAAGTCTGGGAGAGAAGGTGAGGTATCTGTTTTGTTTGCTTCTTCATTTTCTTTGTTTGATTTATGGATTTTATTTTTTTTTTTAATGTAACAAATGTTCTTGTATGAGTTGTCTTTAACAATGCATTATAGTTGTTTTTATAGAATAGGTAAAATAGAGATTAATTGATTTCCCTTTGTTTCCACCAAGAAAACAGATTTTGTGTTGTTAATCATCATCACAAAATAAGATGATCAAGATAGTACTATTTATAGCAAGATTAGTGAGAACAAGAATGATGTAGTATCTCAAAAAATGTAGAGTAGAAGATGAAGAAAATGTGGTCAGAGGTTTGGTCAGGCCTTAGTGAATGTCTTATTAAAGAAGTAAAATTTGTTTAGAAATAAAAGATGAGTAAAAAGCAACAAAATATTTGGTTACACTTTGAGGTGATGTCTATTTGTTCTGTGAGAAATTCATGGGAACTAATGAAAAATTTCCAAATAAGTACCTGGTGACAACAGAAAATTTTAATTATTGCAATTATTGGACATGTGTTATGAAAACAAGACTGGTATCTCAAGATATTCTTGGTATGTCTTGGGATAAGCATTATCATTATTAATAAGATTACATGTTTTAGATATAATTATCACTGAAACAGGCTGAAAAATAATAAAGTTCTTTTTAATAAAAGATGATCCAAAAACATGTCAAGTTTCTGATTTTAAGGAATGAAAAGATTGATAACAGTGAAATGACAATGGACTTCAAAAAACTGTGGACCTCAGTGTCCTTAGAAAATTAGTTGTTAGGGACTTGGGAAACTATTCTGAGGAATAAAAGATTGTAAGAGAGCTCAAGGATACATTTCAATCCTACCGCTGCAAAATGTTTCATCTTAGGAGAAGTAATTATATTAAAAAATCAATCTGGATATCTTGAGTTATCTGAAATTAAAAATTAATTAAGAAGTTACACACAAAAATGGAAAAAAATAATTTGTAAAATTAACTCAGGCTTACAGGAATTAAATTTTAAAATTTGATGAAATTACATTCAGGAAAGAAATTAAAAAAACACAATCAAATGTATATTCAATACACATATATACAAATATAAGAATAAAGTGATGGTTTTGACAAAACATGGCTATAATGAGTGTCTATTTAGTTCAGTGTTCTTCAGACAGCAGTAGCTAGGAAAAGATATTTAATGAAAACGGATAACTTACTTCTGCAAATTAGAATTAAAAAAATATTTTGCAAACATACATTTTATACAAAAAAAGGGCAAAGAATTAAGTTTCCTCCTCCCCCCCCCCCCCCTCCAATATATTTATCTTCAGTATCTCTGTACATTTCAGTGAAAACACTTCTTGTATTTCTTACTACATTTCATACTTTCTAAACCAGGTGGCAGGAAATATGCAAAATACGCACAGCAAGACTCTTCCATCATTCACTTTTTTGCTGTTTTCTATTATTTATAGCAAAAACCTATTGATTGGCTTTCTGTTGCAAATTCATGTTGTACCTTGTTTGAGGACTTACAATACCAGCATTACTCGTAGGAGATACTATACTGAATTAGGAGTTGTAATTTTATTTTAGGAAACATAAAATGGCTACTAAAATGATTTATTTTTTCAGTATAAATCAGTATTTGTACGGATGTGAGGAATCAAAGCTGTAAGAGTCTCAGTGTTGCCTATATGATTTGGACATGTCTAAAGACATCCCATTTTCTGAATACTTTTATACACTTATATATTTGAGACTCATATGAATAAGTTCAAAGTATTTGTAAAAGTCAGTGCTGAACAAAAAGAAGGTTAACAGTTAGGGAAAGAATGTGTATGAAGAAAAGATAAATATAAGAATACATAGTTGATTTTGCCAATAATAAGTAGGAATGTATATTTAGATTTGTAGTGTTTGTTTTTTGTTTTTTGTTTTTTTTTTTTAATGTATGGTAGATCTGTATAAAGAAATCTATGATTAATTATAAAAATATCTACTTTTGAAAACCCTGCTTATTTGATCAATCTGAGATTCTTTTCTTTGTAACATGATGAACACAGACATTTTGGTATGATCTTGTTTTCTTTACTGCTTTATTAACCATAGATAACAGTCCATCTTCTTTGGAGATATTCAAGATCCACCTGGATGCCTAGCTGTGCAGCCTGCTGCTGGGAGTCTGCTTAGCAGGGGGACTGGACTCAATGATCTTTAGACGTCCCTTCCAACTTCTATAATTCTGTGATTCCATGATCTTGTTGCTGATGCTGCCACTGTTGTTTCCTCAGTATTCAACTTAGATAAATTAATTCCTTTTTTAGCTTTACAGTTTTTAAAGATATCATAAATACACAAGTATAACACTAACCGGTCACTCAGAGTCCATGGCAAAAAACATATAATCCTAAATAGAGATGGTCTGATACCATGCTGGACATTACCACTGTTGTTAAGTATCATGAAATAAAATCAAGTTGCAGTTTTTATCAAGTCCAAGATCACATTCCTGTTACGATCCAAAATGACACACTAAAAATAAGTACTGAAATGCTTAACTTATAGACTTAATACTCAGTTTGGTAAAAATTTTCTCCCACTGAAAGCTACTTCTCTTTTGTTGCACAGACTATATGCTCTCTTTTTTGTGTAGTTAGGTTAAAAACGTGTTTCCAAGACTTTAGTGAACTCCCCAACATAACTTCATTGTCAGCACAAGGCTGTCTAGTTTCCTTGTCTCTGAGGCCTGTACTTTCCATATCTGTAGTTTTCTCTGAATTCTCTAAGGCTCCATAGGAAGAAATTTGCTATGTTATGTGGAAAAGCAATATGACCAAACATAATTGCACTGATTAATGAAACCTTTTCAAAATAGGCACAAAGTACACGTAATCACCTATGACCAGAACAGTAACATTTGAAATAGTGTATGAATAGTATAGGGGTTTGTTTGAAACTGGTAAGGAGAGTATTGTCTGAAATCAACATAAGACAATTAGCAACACTTCATGAATTTTTGAATGGGAAGGCCCAGGAATGTTTTCCAGTTGCAGATTTGGCCTGGGAGCAAATATTTTCTGCTTGATACAGAAATTTTGGAGATAATACCACGGTATCCTGTGAAGGCAAGATACAAATTGGCATCTCCATGCTCCCTCTTATTTCTGCTAATTTAAATTTGCAAGGCCTGGAAGACCAGGAAAAAAGACTTCCTGCTGAGATCTCTGAAGCCAGAAGTCAAAGAGCTGTCTTGACTATTCCGGAATGTAAGAACATGCTGTGAGAATCCTTCTTTGTTTTTTGGCTCAAAGCTTGCTTCCTGAGGTATTTCTTGTGATAAGACTGACTTGTCTAGGAGATGAGTGATGGGTGTTGCCATGTGGCAATCAGCATGTCTGTGTGGACAATATTAGCTCTTTTGCCTCCAGAAGAGAGTGCTCAGGAGTGTTTACTGGCGGAAGATCTGGCCTGTGACTAAATAGTTCCAGCTTGGTATGAGAAAATTGGGAATGATACCATCGTGTCCTGTGAAAAACAGGATGCAGATGGGCATCCCTGCTCCCTCTTATCTGCTGGCAAGGCCCAGAAGGTGGGAACAAAGGAATTTCTGCTGAGATCCCAGAGCCAGAAGCTGCCACTCCAAGGAGAGCTGACTCAATCACTTTGGATTTGAGCTGTCACTCCAAAGACAGCTGACTCGACCACTTTGAAAGCATTGAAAAAGGGGCCATCATCACCATGGCCGTTGTCATTGTCCTTGTCATCATCAATGGAACAATAATGCCCGATGACCCACCACTACTGAAGATCAAAGACTGAATTACGAACTGGATCCATGGTGGTGACTATCTCCCTCTTGCTTCCTATAAAGAATCCTTGCTTCTTCTTTCCTATCTTTTCTATCATCCTCCTTCCCTTCCCCATTACCCTAATTCATAATAGTGTCCGTCCTCCCCTTCCCCATCTCCCTAATTAAGATCTGTAATAAACTGGTCGGACCAACATTTGAACTGTTGTTTCTTAATCTCACGCCGGGTATACAGATATTAAAAGAACCTCCTCTCCCTCCTATAAATTGGAGCGAGACACATGCACACTTGTCCTGGTTGTCATCTGACCATCAAACCTTGGATGACTCGCCTTTACTAAAGATAGTACCCCTGACACTAAGACATTGCCGGATTGAGGAGTGGTGAACTGCTTTGGTTTGTTGTGTTTGGATTTTTGTGTATCTGTAAGTCTGTATGTCTGTCTCTCTCACTTTCCCTGTTATATCTTTTCTCTTTATCTTCTTTTTCAGTTATTTTTGTAGCCACTGTCTAATATTTTGTATGGGAACTGTTGATCATGGCCTGAACCTCTGATTGACCACCTGAGGCAAACAATGAGTCAGCCACCAGAGCACAGGTGAAGGCAATTCACCTGTGCTGCAGGAAGGGGTAGAGCCTGGCTCCACCTCTCCTAGATCCCATTTAAAGACTGACTGCCACTGAGGAAGGCTCTTTCTTGAGATTGCTCCTTGTGGAGTTTGCTGTGAGCCTACAACACTGGTGAGCATTTCCATTTATCTTGATTATCTTTCCACAGTGATAGTCTTACTAAGCCTAATAGCTCTGTACTTACTGATCTTATATTTTACTGAGCCTAACCTCTGTATACCTATTAATTGTACATATTGTCTTATTTCTGTGCTAAGAATTCTAACTCCTGTGCCATGTTACTCTTACCTGTAATGTTTCTTAATTGTTATTTGTGAATTAGCCAGTTTTACCTCCAAGAAGAGTATAAGTTGTTCTTAGGAAGCTCTCAATAAACTCATCTGTATTACTTCTCTGAGTCTTGGATGACTCCATAGATTGCATGAGGCGCTGGCTAGTTGACAAGAAATATTTCTGAAAGGATGTCTCAGTCACATTATAGCATGCAAACAGAAGCGCAAAAATTTTACCAAGAGTCTCTGTTTTCAGAGAATATGAGATTTTCCACTCCTTTTGAGAAGGGTTAAAATTGTGACAACTGAATCACTAAGAAGAGTAATTCACATTTTATACGTGTCCCTAATAAAACCACTGCTAGGAGAAGAATTTGGCTTTCAGTCAACAAGTTTGGTCCAATTCTACATAGTCTAATTCCTACTGTTTTATACTTTCCAATAGTCGTGCTCCAAAAATAATGTAAACGTGACTAAAATAATGATTAATATTTCTCTCAGAGTTACAGTGCTTTAAGATAATGCAGACAAGTTTTTAAAAGATGCATGCAAGCACACATAGCCTGGCAGTGCTGAGAAGAATGTATGGAAGTATTAATCTAAACTATCCTTGCATATATCATAGTGATGTGTGTTTTAATGACATAGACTAAGCCAAATCTATACATATTTGACTTTGGATTGCTTCTGACCCATACAACAAGAAAGTAAGGAAAAGCTAGGACACTGTGTCATTAGGGAAGTGGTCAGCATGGATAATATGAGTGAAAGGGGTCAAAACTAGGAAGATCTTGCTGAATGTTCTAGGCCATAAATACCTGGTATACAGAAAACAGAAATCCATTTTTGGGAAGCAATTATCTAGCAGCTGACTTCTAAAATACAATCCAATAATCAAAACAATAAAGTAGAAACAGTAAATATAAAAGAGAATCATGACTATTCCAGCACTAACAGGAGAAGGGAAATGAGTAACATAAAAGAAAGCAAACATCTGGACAAAGAATCCATGTATTCTTGTATTTCTTTTATAACACAAGAAATATTAATAAGAATGTAGAAATTTGAATATTCTTATGGCTTCCGCTGGCAAGATGTATTATGTGGAAAGAGTAAAGTGAAGCTCTACCTCTGAATATAAGTTTAAGTTCTTCTTTATTATTTGGTCTAATCCAAGGAATATGTACTCTGAATGGGAAACACAACCCACTTACTAAACTAAAGTTGTTTTTTTTTTTCCTCAAAGACAGCATAAAGGTATAGTTTATGTGATAATCTGTACAATCTAATAGTAGAATAGCAGCAACATGATTTCAGTAGTATGTGAGGCTGGATAACAAAGTAAATATGTTGACTCTAAAAATATGATTCCATTTATAGAATTGTAGAATCACAAGGTTGGAAAGGACCTACAAGATCAACTAGTCCAACCGTCTTCCCATTACCATTGCTACCACAAGCCACTAGGCTATATCTCATAGCTCCTCATCCAGACACCTCCTGAACACCGCCAGGGATGGCGGCTCCGCCACCTCCCTGGGCAGGCCATTCCAGTGCCTGACCACTCTCTGAGGGAAAAAGTTTTTCCTTACGTCTAATCTAAACCTTTTCTGGTACAGTTTGCAGCCATTTCCTTGGGTCCTGTTTGTTGCCTGGGAGAAGAGGCCAAACCCCTTCTCATCGCAACCTTCCTTCAGGAAGTTTTATAATGCAATGAAGTCTCCCATGAGCCTCTCCTCTTCTATGAGTTGCTCCTCGTAACACTTGTGCTCCAGACACCTCAACTCCACCCCACCTCCCCCCCATTTATTATAAAAACTCATTTTAGGATAAAACTAAAGATTTTTGTATACATAAAACTTCTTATTGTTATTTACTAATTTATTGATTTATTCTTTATTGTGTTATGTCCTTGTAACTGCGGTATATTTCATTTTATGAGAGCAAGATGAAGAATGAGAAAATAAATATCTGTGGTATTTTTAGAACCTTAATATGACAAATGATATTTACAATGAACACAGTTTTATTTGCTGAAAAAAAAATCCTGAAAAAAGGTACTGATGATTGGAAGCAACTTATATGTATCCATTCATTTGTATGTTTTTCATTTTTTCTTCAAAGCTTGATATCACTAAAAAAGGAAAAGTAAATGGTAAAGAGAAAGGTAATTCAAAAGAAAAATTAATTCAAAGCAGAGGAAGCAAAGGGAGAATTAAGGGAGGGGAAGTAAAAGGGGGGGGGGGGGGGGGGGGGAGGGGTGAGGTGAGAAAAATTTCCATGTAAAATATTAACCATCTGTGAAGTCTTTGTCGGCTGCAGTGCTTGGATATTAAAGCTAACATACCATTAACACATATTATAATGAACTAAAATAAAGTCTATTCCTTAAAATAGAACAATGTAATGCAAACTGAAGAATATGCAAATAATGGAGTCTATACTTTGTATCTCATAAAGGAAATATAAATGTGGCTATAATTTGTCTTACATACCACTTGTGCGTGCATAAAATAAGTCAAGAAGAGCAAAGCTATGACAGTACTGTTTACAGAGTCATTTTATCTGTTATTGCATTCTGGGAATCAGAAGTCTGATATTGTCAGGTTGGATGGGACCTGGGCAACCTAGGTGGCAACTCTGTTCACAGGAAGGGGCTTGGAGGTGGTTGGTCTTTGAGGTCCCTTCCAACCCAAACCATTCTATAATTTTATGACTCTATGATTTTAAAATAATATGAAGTGATTGTTCAAGCCAAAGACCAATGAAATGGTAATAGCATCTAGAGCAATTTACTCAGAAGTGTAATTGCCTGTTACTTTTCTGACTTTTTAAAGATACTCTAAGCTTTTCAAGTAATTGACACTTAGCACTTATGGAGTAATAAGAGAAATTTCTTTACTAACCCATGGCCAAGATTAGTCATACATCAAATCCGGATATAATCAGGCATATCGTTAACATTTTGCGTGTTACATTGCACTAATCCCAATATAGAATCATATTTAATGAAATCTTACAAACTTACAGAAGTTTGTTTAAAAGTGAAAACAGGATAAAAACGAAAATTTTCCACATATTGTTAACCCCTTAGATTTCGGAAGTTAAAGAATTTTTAAAATGAATTTTCTTTGCACACATATTATTGCTTTTATTAACTTATAAGTATTTTCCAGAATTTGTACTATATGCACATTTCATTAAAATTACTTTTATATTGTGGTGTCTTTTTTTAATGTTTTTTTCTTAACATTTTTCTAGTTCCAAGTTTGTGGTGCAAATTTTAAATTGTCTACTTCCCACCATAACGCAGAAAATAAAAGAAAGTATCTTAAAATTCCAGGCAAAACCATATCTAACATTGATCATCAGTGATTCTGTAAGGTACTTTTTAGAAGCTGCAGTGCAATGTCATCTTTTTCTGTTATTGCATGATTATTCTATCCTATAAAATTTTTGATGTGTTCTATTAAATAGGTCTTAAACTTCATTAAGGAGAAGTCTTTTCATCAATACCAGGAAAAGTCGCTGCACTATACCCTTTCCTCAGAAAGCTTTCTGAAATTTATTTTTAACACATTTTGAGCATCTTGATTTACGATTTATTTGGAAATACAGCATTAGAACATTCTTATTAAAGAGAATTAACTGTTTTGGTTTTGTGGGGTTTTTTTCCCCCACATATTCTTTATTGTTCCTCCAGATTTGGAGAATCTGGAAAACTTATAAATACCATCTATCTTGCAGCTTCTGCAACTGGATAGCAATGTCTTTACCAAAATACAGAAAACAGTTTGCAAATGGCTGTGTAATCTTACCATGCAAAGCGGAGTGGAATTGTCCCTGGCCTCAATGCTCTATGTCAGATGACTTCATACACAACATTTAACCAGAACTTTAAACATTAAACCCTGTGTTTGATTTCTGGAACATTTGCAGTAGGACAAAGCCTGGATGTATATTGATCATTTGGCTACTGGTTCCTCTGCTGTAACAAAGATAGTGTATGTCTAATGCTATACCATGTCTGAAAGGAAAATTACTGCTTCTGAAATGGTAACAATCAAGTAGACTGCCAGGTGTTTTAAAGTCTGCAACGAAGATCCGATCAACAGATAATCTAAAGCAGAGGATCTGGATCTCTGGGCTGAGGCACTGAGATGAAGTTCAACAAGACCAAGTGCTGAGTCCTGCCCTTTGGCCATAACAACTCCAGGTAACACCTCAGCTCAGGGAAGAAAGGCTGGAAGACTGTATGGAAGAAATGGATCTGGTGGTGTTGGTTGATGCTTGCCGCATGAGCCAGTCATGTGCCCAAGTAGCCAAGAAGTCCAATGGCATCCTGGCTTGTATCAGAAATAGCGTTGCCAGCAGGAGCAGGGAAATGATCATCCTCCTGTACTCAGCTCTGGTGAGGCCACACTTCAAATACTTTGTTCAGTTTTGGGCCTCTCGCTAGAAGAAAGCAAGAAAGCCATTGAGGTTCAGGAGAGAAGGTCAGTGAATCTGGTGAGAGATCCGGAGCACAGGTCTTATGGGGAGCAGCACAGAGGGAGCTGGGATTGCTTAATCTGGAGAAGAAAAGGCTCAGGGGAGACCTTACCACTCTCTACAACTACCTGACAGGAGGTTGTGGTGGGGTGAAGGTTGGCCTCTTCTCCAGCATAACTAGTCTAGAGGGAATGACCTCAAGTTGTTTTCCAAGCTGAACCTCCCACAGCACAACTTCTCTGAATGGGTGGCCAGGTGCTGTAATGGGTTGTCCCAGAGATGTTCAAGAAAAATTTAGATGTTGTACATTGCCCTTATGGCAAGCATAAGGGACATGGCTTAGCCTAGACCATCTTGGAGGTTCTTTTCAACCTTGGCGATTCAATTCTATTTGACTTTGTTCTATTACCTCAAAAGGCCTTGGTGGTCATTTTTTTATTGGATGAATACTGAAATTATATAACAGGTAGTTTTTCTGTGTAAATGCATCCTGAGTCTATACTCAATGCTGCTGGAAACCTACTGTGACTACAAAATTCAATATAAGTCACTTAAATTGAATTTCTGTGGTGCTTATCACTGCAAATGTAGAGTTGTCAGGTGCTGGAATGAACTGCCCATGGGGGTGCTTGAGTCACTGTCCTTGGAGGTGTTCAAGGAACATTTTAGATGTCGAACTGAGGGACATGGTTTAGTGGGGAAATAATTGTGGTAGGTGGATGGTTGGATTAGATGATCTTGGAGCTCTTTTTCAACCTTCTTATTCTATGATCCTAAAATAAGGATCATCTTTAATGGAGTTAAAGAATCTTGTGTAACTTAGAAGAGGGGAAGATTGCTGTCGTGTTTGTTTCAGAATACAAATTGCTATAAACTCATTTTATAGATAAAGTAACTGCATAGTACATTGTGGAAAAAATAACAAGGCTTTACCTTTTATAGTACCTTCCTTTCAGGGACTGCAATATATTTTAATGCTGAGTAATGACACTTCATAGTACCTTTCTTAGATTCGGTTGTATGAGGAACTGAGTGACAAGAAACATAGTTGCAAAATTACCACAGAGACCAATCTGTTGGAAATCTGTGCCCGTGTTTTCCTGAAGGACTTTTTTGGTTTGGCTTGATTTGTTGGTCTATTTTTCCTGTTGTTGTTTGTTAGTTTTTCTTTGCTTGTCCTACTTTATTTACTTATCTATATATTGATTTTTAAAAAGCCTTTTAATTTGAACAATAAATGTTTTAATCATTAAAAAAAAAAAAAAGACTTTATGTTAGTCTTATCATGTTTGCTGTGAGCCACAGACTGCTCTATGCTTGAGAAACAGTGCTTTACATTGCACTTATTGCGCTTGCGTTTATTCCTCTGATCCTTAGACTAAGCAGCTCCCACTCTTTCGATCACTTCCTCAACATCATACTAGATTTCCATTGTCTGTTTCTTTGTCCTCAGTCAGTCTTGCTGAAGTGTTGATTCAAAAATAGGACTCCAGATGATGTTTTGTGAATATTCATTGAAATAATACCCTGTTTCAAATCTACAGTGTGCTTTTACATTTTTTACAAAAAGCAAATCCCTGTGGTCAACTTCAGTTATGTACAACTGAACCTCCTAAATATCTTTCTGTGAAACAGCTGCCTAGCCAGCTGTTCTAATTTATTTCTTCCCCTCTTTGCATGAGACCTTTCACGTTTCATAGGAAGAAACAAAATAGGATTGACAGGATTTATTCTTTCCTAATTAGTTTTTCCTATCAATAATTTCCTTCTTTTCTTCTAGGAAGTGTTCTTTTGAAAATGCTTGCTACATTTGTTCCAGTTGCCAATATCTGCAATTTGGTATCAAGAAGTTCTTTCTTTTTAATGTGAATTTACCTTATTTCTACATTTGAAGTCCTTCAGTATACACAGATACACTGCAGATAAACTTGAATTAACTTCTCTCATAGAGAGACAAAGTTCAAAGTGGCATATTAAGGCACCATGTATACTGCTACACTTTTAATATGGGAACATTTCAATATCTAATCCTACACATACACATTCTTAGGATCTGCAAAGATTCAAAGATCTTTTAGGTAAAACATAGTATTCTAGAATCACATTAAAGATGGATCCCATGAAGCACACTGAAATTCAGTCTGTCTTTCTTTGTACTGTGCCATTAAATAATGAACATATACCCAGTGATAGTACTGATGTAAACTGAGATTCAGGAAAATACTGGTAGTGAATTGACAGAATTTTTTGATTGCATGAATCTATTCAGAATAACAAAAAATATAGATGATTGCCATGAATTAATATTTTACTGACTGACTTCATAATAAAATGGCAAATGAAGTTCAATGTTAATAAATACAAAATAATTTTTTTTAAAAAAGGATCATAAGTCACTTTTATAAATACATATATTTATATTCAAAACTGTAGATACATATGTTTATAAAAGTATAATCTTAAAATGTGTGTATATATATACTTTTCATAAAAGAATCAGCTTAAAACTCAGAAATGTAATTTATGTAAGGATATATAATGACCAGTTTTGAATCAGATGCCTTGTATTAAGAATTTATGACCAGTTTATGTATACATAACAGTATATTAAGAAAAAAACAGTGGAGATATAATTAGAGGAGAAATATATACTAACACTTCACATGAGATCCAAGGAATTATCTATGCTGTATCTAAAGAATGAATGATGTGCATAAGGACAAACTTCTCCTGGAGTTTTGCTCCATTCCCATAAAAGGCACTGTAGAAATGAAAAATTTTCCAATTTGTAGATTTGGTTTATGAGGGAAGTTTGGGGGAGAGGAGAAGAAAGTTCCCCTAGAGGAGGGAACTGAAGGAATTCAAATCATGACTTAGATTTTTTGAGATTTCTAGTACTATTAGTACTGTCTAGATACTACTGCTAACAAAATTCAGCCAAACTCAATTTGGGATATTTTAATACATATAGTAAATGCTTAGAACATTATTAACAAGTAGAAATAACTTACATCAATTACAGAAGAAAGCATAGTCATGCACATTAAAAAAAAAAAAGTGTATGTTTACTTTGTCCTGATCAATAGCTGCTGTGTTTTTGTTTCTATCTTTGTTTTTGATATTGTTTTTTTTCTGTTCTAATCAGCATCATATTAATCAGGAAATATTGGATTCATTCTGTCTGTGCATGTGAAATATTCTCTAATTACTGCATGTGTCACAAGGCCTAAGAACAATGGTAGAACATCTGTGGTGGAACTGACAAGAGTATTACAAAAAAAACCTGCTTGGCCAGCAAGTGCTCTTTCTCTTTTCATAGCTGAATAAGTTCATTATGTAAACACAGGGGATAATATTAAGCAATAGAATGTATGACTGAACACTAAGAAAAATTTCCTGAGATGATGATTCTGTTAACTTCTTGAGAGAAATATGAAGTATGTGTAGTAGACCAAATAAATGATGGGAAATATGTTTCAGGAACACATTTTGATCCTCTAAGATGACCAGATACCCTGAAGAATCTTCTCTATATCTAACTTTGTGATCACAAGAAAGCGATAATGTAATGTTCCTGAACCATTGTTCAAAACGTTCTGCTACTGCAACATGTATTTTGTTATCTGAACCCTGGTAGAACAGACCAGTCCATTGATATTTTAACTGCCACAGGATAATGAAGTTTGAGGGAAAATAAGACAGGCAGCACTAAGGTCAGTGTAAACTGTTCATGCCTGGTTTGCTAAACCTTCTGAAGAGAGCTACTGCAGTTCTCTTTCTGCTCAGCAAAGACAGGAGAGCAGAAGACTAGCATTGTGGTGTAGCAAGGAAAGACTAAGAGATTTAAAAAAAAAAAAAAAAAGGACTTTCTTCACTGATACTTACTATGTTGTTTTCTGTCGTGATTTTGGTAGCTAAGTACTTGTTCTGCTCTGAAGGACCTTTTGAGATAGTGGATTAACTCATCCTTTATTAAATGCAGAAATTCTAATTGAAATTACTTTTATATAGGGAAGAAAAGTATAGGATACAAATATGTTAATCTGGAAAGCACTGAGAGAAATTAGTATAGCTGAAGTCCTCATAAGAAAACTACAAGGGAAAAAGGTCAAGAAACAAGGTTTTGATCTCTACTTTTATGAATGCCACTTGGTCAAAGATGAGAAGGGAGAACTTTTGGAAGCTACCAGCTGCTGCAAGCATTAATGCTCCCTCTCACAATGAAACTCTTATTTTGCAATTGAACAACCTGAATTCACTATTTTCTTGTTCTAGAATCTTCCAATCTATGAAATGTAAATATTCTAGACATACTTCAATTTTCAGTTATATTCATATTACCTATGCTCTGGTTACCTCTAACAGATGGGATTAAAACGCCAGGGAAAGATGAATACAAGTAGTCTGATCTCCTTTTCTCTAACACATCACTTTAAAATAATGGAAATAATCTGCATGTTTTGCATCCATGAGCAGCCTTGTGGTAAGCTAACACTAGAGAATTTTTAGCTTGAAATTCATTGCTTTGTCAAGCAGAAAGATGTTTTTATTTAACTCAGAAAAACAATTGGATGCCTGAGGCACCTGCATTCTATTCTCATCTGTTATTAATTTGCTATGTGTCTTAAGCAATTCACCAAGACCAAACTCTTTACGTTCAATCAGCTAAATGTGAATGAACAGATTGATTTTGCAATTTTTTAAGAGTCTTTGGATGTTTAATACATCAGAAAATCATATGTCACCATTAAGTGCTTTCTTTTGAATTGAAGTGCCTAACTTTTCTTCTTTTGAAAAGTTTAGACCAAAGATTTTGAATTTTACCTTGGTTTCAGCATTTTTTTTTATTATTTTTTTTTTAGGATATAAAATATTCTGAGCTGCTTTAAGAAATGCTTAGCCTTTTATAGGATTTTAATACTTTTGGATAATATTATGCTGTAAAAGAAGAATGTAGTAGTGTTCATGGAGGGAGAAAGCATACCAGAGTATAGGAAATAAGAAAATACTCAGTGGAATCTTTCTCCCAGTTCAATCTACTCCCCTCCTGAAAAATCAGGAAGGAACTCCCATTCTGTTTCCTGATCCTACATAGATCTTCTGCTTTGCAGTGTTACACGCTGAATTGGAGCAACATGATCTCTATCATTTTTGACCATTTCAGTCCCATCTTCCACATCTCTTCTTTTTTATTTCTTTGAACAATGTTATAAGCCTAGAAATTAGCACAAGTTATAGATTTTTTAATTGAAATCTAATAATTTATAAAACACATTTGGACCAGATAATAGGCTTTGAACAGTTCTTGAGATATTGGATACTACACTCAGATTCCCACTGCTACCTTAAAGTCTGCATGCTTTTGAATATATTTTCTAGACTGAGCTTCATTTTAAATAATGGTAGTAAAAGACAATATTCTCAAAGCTTAGATACGTTCTCCAGATGTTATGAAAGTATGAAATATGAACACCAAATCTGGACTACACTAGTGTAAAGGAAAGCCAGTGCTGATCTCACAACCTGTACTCTGGCTAGCACAAACAGATGGGATTAAAAAGCCTCCACATATATATACCCCAAGAAACAGATGGATATGGGTAGTCAGGTTCCCTTTTCTATGACCCTTCAGCAATTTCAGATCTCCCACCATGAAATTAAACTGACATGACCTTTTTGGGTTGATCCGTTCTTCATACAAGCCGCTATTTGTATGCTCTGTCTTGAAAATGTTTTTTAGTGCATCAGCTGGTTTTGCAAAGAAATAAAGGTGTTTCCACAAACAGGAAACTTTAATTCACATTCATCCACACTCACCTTAACTTTTCTGTATAGTTGCAGCCAAATAAATATAGTCAAAATAGTCTAATAAGCATCACATATGTGGAAGAGACAATTTTTCTTTTTTTCACTTCTGCTTTTACACTAAGTGTTGTTCTTACTTTGTACTCATTTATCAAGTCCACTACTGCATATAATTTATTTAAAACATCAGATTGTCTAAGCCTGATACATCCTTCAATTAAGAAGCTGTAAATCAGATGTAGCAGAAGTGAAATGACTGTGAGAATCAAATCTATTGTTAAAAATAATGTGTTTTCTTCTTAATGGAACCTTATCCAACATCCTAGGCAGAGTTTTCTTTGTGCCTGTTTCCATTGTATCTACCTGAATTCTTTTATAATAGAAAGGTAGAATTAAAAAAAATTGTAATCTATGTTTCCCCATGGACTTTACAGTAGATTTTTCAAAATCTCTTTTTAAAAAAATGCTGTTTTTAAACTGTGTAGTGTTCAATTCAAATAGATCTGTTCTCTGTTCTTGGATTGTTTGTTGTTGTTTTTTTTTTTGGGGGGGGGGAGAGGGGTTTATTTTTTCCCAAGGAACATGTATTTTAAATAATGCAGGTATTTCTTTTTTTCTTTTTCTCTTATGTCAATGTCTTTATGGGCTGGTTTGGCATGGTTCCGTGAATAGTGGGGCAAGGGGGCCCATGGACCCATGCCCCAGGAAAGGGAAAAGGGAAAAAAAGGGGAAAAAGGTAGGGAGATGGGCCTAAAAACAAAACAGTGGCAACAATCTGAGGAGATGCAAACTAATTTACTAAATAAAATATCAGAATGCAAGATAACACAAAATAATACAATATAATTGGAATTGAAGCTAATAAATAAAATGAGAGTGTCCAGAAGCCAAACGTCTTACTCTGATGCTGAGGAGAGATAATCTAGGAGCTCACATGTTGCTGAGATCAAAATGGAAGGTTGAGTGACCTAGAGATGTATTTTATCTTTTGCTCTGAGAAGAAATGGTAACAGAACAGCAAACAGACCTCTGGGGAACTGGTGCATTAACTCTTTACCAGTGTTCCACGTGATGTTATGATGTGGAATACCGATTACCAAAAATCAGAAAACCGTGACTGTTATTATTTTCCAGCTTCTTGCTTTGTCTTTTATTAAAATTTGTTTAGCTTAAATTAGATAATCATTCTAGACCCACAGTGTTTGATAGATTGTTATTCAATACTGCTAATGAGTGGTAAAGCTCAACAATAACTTGAGCCAGACGTATACACCTACGAGGCGCCTAACCCTTACATGTAACCAGTCTTGGTTGTGAGGGAAAACTGTTGTATTGCGCGGGTATAAAAGGTGGTAAGCACCTACGATAAAGGTCTTTTGTTCTGAACCATATTTGCCTAACCAGCAAGAGAGCCCGGGGCCGCCCTGCGACAATTCAGTGAGACAGTTCCATACTCTTAATGAAGCGGTATTTTCTACATTTTCATTCATTTCTTCCTGTTTCTGGAAGCCAAGATTCTTAAAATTCTAGATATCATAAAGCTTGGTTCACTCATTCAAGACTATTAATTTCCTTGAAATTTGGAACTGATCAAGTAAAAACCAGTGATGTTAACAAAGGTCATTGAAAATGACATATTCACCTTTTGAATACTTAATTATGTGAAAACCTGTCTGAGATTTCTGTTAATTTTGGAGTCAACTCTAAGATTTGACTTCATTCTGTTCTTTTAGAACAGAAATCTCATTATCTGTATATCTAATATATCTAATAGGAGATCTAATAATCTCCTTCATTATGCAATTTGAAGAATGTGAAAAAAGAAATATCTGAAAATCCATTTTTAAAAAAAAAGCAATTAAGGGATAGGACAGACAAAACAGGTTTAAATCCTAAAATTATATATACTTGTAAAATGTCTGAACTACTGATTTTTAGGATTTCAAAACTTGTGCATCTCCAGGGTCAGAAGTTTAACTTCCAGATAACCTCTAGTCTTTTCAAACTTATGAAATGACCTACTTCAAAACTTTTTTCTTCAAGTACATTCTGCACCTCTTAACAAGGGAGTGGTTTTGTCGAACACTTTCTTTTTCCTATCATCTAATTTGCAAGTTAAATGATTGCTTCTGATGTTACCTTGACTAAGAAATGATATTTTTCTTTATTTGTATTCACCTGCCACCTCACAGTTTAAGCAACCAAGAATTAAAGACCTAAATCTTATTTAGAATTGTGAATGAAACGTTATTTAGTATACAATAAAGATTTAAAATAAGTTATGTCTAGTTCCACCTCTTAGTGCAAATGGAGCATTAATTCATATTCTGTTCTATTGTTTTTTCTTGTGTGTGTTTGCGATTTTTTATTTATTTATTTATTTATTTATTTATTTTTATGAAAGCATTTAATTTTCTTCTTGGTATCTACCCTGGCTCTTGAGAAGCTGTGAAAAGTTTTGGAGAATTTTCCTCCATGGAGCTACCTCAGGCTAGTCTCCTCCTAATGGAAGTCATCAGTCTTTTAACAGGCAGCACAAGATACTTCATAGTAATATGCTGATGGCATTTACCAGCTAATTCTAAATACTTAGAACACTCCATGCTGATTTTTTGCATTTCTGTAAAACATTGTTGAAATCAAGACAATTTGAGCTGAATATATTTTATGTTGCCACCTAATTTAGTGAATTAAAGCCCAGAGTTCTAACTGAGTCACTTATGCAATTTGGTAAAGGTGCGGGAAATCCAAACTACGGGAAAACTCAAGGCATTGAATGACTTCTTTTACTTCTTTCTCCCTAACATGTTCTCATCTGAAGTGAGTATGAAACAAAACTGCTGTTTCTCAGTATTGCTAACTTTGGTTGACTAAGACCATCTGGTTCATCTTCTAGTTGATAGCAAACCCAAAGGATACATTCTGGCTGGTGACAAAGAGGGAATAGAAACAGCTAGCTACAAGGTTGATAGCAGTTTTTTAAGCAGGAGTCAAGAAACATAAGGGATTTAGGATTTTTCAGTGAATTTATATCAATTATTTCTGATATAAATTTCACCTATGCCTCCTTGATTTCTTAAATCAGTGAAGTTGAAAGACTAAAAGCAGGTTTGTGGAACCACTTAAGTACAAATATACGTATATTAAGATATCCACTTTTTTTTTTTCTCCTTCCATGTCTTCATACTAGAATAGTGATATCAGGTTAAAAAAAAAACAAAAACAAAAAACAGTTGTTGAGCATGTTAATAAAGCTGTGGAATAATCTCACCTGATTTTATTGACATATAAGTGGTAGGCTTTTTCCAGTCCACTTATTAATTTTATTTAACACACAATTAGGAGTTAGTGTTGCCATTTTATGAACTTGTTTTTTTCTTCCTCCACACTAAATACGTACCTTACGAACTACAGAAGAAAATATCTTAGATAGATGATTGCAATCAGGATGATGGTATATAATTTTGATTAGTCACAGAGTTTGATTAATTTTTATGTTTAACTTAGAATAATCCTGTAGTAAAGCATACGCTCTTTGCTGTCGTTCAGGGTGAATTACAGTATAAAGTTAGGGGAAATGTTATTTACAGTTCCTCCACACATTGAACTGTAGCTTTTCTATACTTGGTCTGGAAATCTTAAATAAGAGATGACACTTTGTAGTGAATTCTACATCAGTAACACATTTATCAGTACATACATTATATGCAATGACTGTCTGCTGCTTGAGATCTCCAGGGTACCCCCATTTATTCACATGCTTCACTTACTAATGGACTTTTGTGATTATTGTGTTGAGTAACTTTCTGCCTTTTTCAGTCTAGAGAGCCATGCCCAGGAGAATAATTCTTTGTTTGACTTTCTGTTGCCAAGTGCAATCTCTTTTTGACAGTCTACTAGTGCCTGTATGCCTACTTGAGAGTAATTTTGAAGTGCAGGTAATTTCTTCATGTTCAGTTGTGTAGATTTTCCTGTACTTCCTTATATTTGCCAAAGGACTTACTGGTTATATATTTAGTTGGTCTTCCAGCATCATTTCATATTAGTATGATCTTCTCTTCTTTCACAAACAAGAGAACCACCCGTTACCATAAGAGGTTGGGAGAAACAATATTGGGTGATGAACATTGCATACAATCAGAAGTTTATATTAAAGAGGGAGAAGAAAGAAACACATAAATTTATGTCGGGCCACTGGCTATCATTAAAATCAAACCAGCTAATCCTGGCATTTACATTAATTTGAGAATAACCACTAGAATTGTTTCCTATTCATAACAAACAGTGGAGATATTCTAATCTAGAGCTGATGCAGATTGTGACAAGTCAAGAAATACAATTTCAATTACAGCATGTGTTAAACTCACATTACAGATTGCATTTCTTTCTCCTGAGTTACTTATGTAGCAATAATTATGTGAAAGGTGTATATTCTTGTGTCAAAGAGAATCACATCTACCTTTGACAAAAGACACTTACAATGCATTACGTTCTCTTTTATTGATGTAGATTACATTTTGTGCTGTAAATTTAAGCAGAATTGCCAGGGTTACAGTGAAGAGGAAAAGTGATAAACATATCTTTCCATCACTTGTTGTGCATGCCTGTGTGAATGCAGGGTACTGAGCATCTTCTTTAAACCAGAAAGACACATAAGGCTATTATGAAAACACAACCTAATGCTCCTTTCTGGCCTCAGTGTTTAGTCTAGCGCATAGACATTCTCATTTCTATTACACACCTCTAGGAAAAGCACTCTGAACATCTCTCATGGTAATATCAGTGTTTCTAATTATGACTTAGTGGAAAAATTTTGTATGTTATGCATAAAGATTGCATATAGTGACAAATTGAAGCACACCTTCAGTGCTTATTGGTGTATGCACAACCAAGAACACTGAAGGTCACTAACAAGTTGAGCAACAGACATGAGATATGAAATGCATTATAAGATTTATCACAATAGTGTTCTGATATTAGCAAGGAGCATTCCAGACAGTGTGGGTAAGAAACTTTTCAAACAGCTGAGAAGATATTCTTAGTGATAAATGCTGACTGACTTTGCTCATGGCTTTTGACTGCAGCACTTGCATGTAAATATAGAAGACTGCACCAAAGAATGAGAATTCTGGTCTGTATTTCTCCGTGTTAGAAAAATTTAGAACCTAATTGTCAAATCTAACTCCACAAATTTAAGCATGCATTTAAATGCCTCTTTGTGGCCCTCTCTGAGGTTTGCTTATGTTCCTATTGCCCTCAAATATTTAATGTGATTATGATGATAACTGACATTCCCCTCAGAAACAAGACACTTCATGTTTCAAGGTCTCAGTCAGTGCATTTGGAGTTACTTGGACTCTAAGAAATACTTTTCAGTTCAAGAGAACAACGTGGAATTCTTGGCTGATTAATATAAACAAGAGAATGATGTTCTAATTTCAGTGTAATGATAGGTGGGAGATTTTTATTCTGGTTATTAAAAAGTTCTATAGATTTTCTTATGATCTGCAAAAATCAACAGATGACTTCATTAATTTAGAACACTAAAATCAGGAATTTAGAGATTGTATCTAATTTTCTTGAAAACAAACACAAATATGTCCAGTACTTTACAACTCAGTATACCCATAAGTATTCCAAAGAGCAGAGAGAGATTCTAAAAAGCTAAAAAGCAGCTTTTGCCTGCATTCTCCATCAAGAATGTCAATGGTTTATGGACTGGTTTGGCCCGGTTCCGCAACTAGTGGGGCGGAGGGATTTCGCAAAATCTGCGCCTCCGGAAAAAAGGGAACAGGGGACCCCAAAATAATTAAAAACAGCGGCATTGATCTGAGGAGAAACAAACTAATTTACTAAATATACTATCAGAATGCAAGATAACACACTATAATACAATATAATTAAAATTGAAACTAATAAATCAAATATAATGAGAGAGAGAATGTCTGAAAGGTGGATAGGCCTCACCACAATGCTGAGGTGAGATGTGCAGTCCAGTTGAGCAGCAGGGAAACGGGAGGAGAGCTGACGAAGAAGATCGGACGAAGAAGAGCACATCAGGTGACCCTGCCAGGAGTTACACCTCCTCTCTGTGACCGCAAAGTCCCCTGGGGAATGTAGTAGTTCTCTTCCAGGCAGGTACCCAGAACTTGAGCATTAACAATTAGACTCCCAGTGCCCTACATGATGTTATGATGTAGAATATTGAAAACCAAAAATCACAAAACCACGACAATATAAAATCCTCAAACTTAGCTCTTTTTAAGACAAGTCAGTAGAGATTATGAGAGAATTCAAAGTGAGCTGACTTAAGAATATAAGTTTAGACAAAGGTCCAAGATCGCCCTGCTAATTAAGTGGGCTACCTTTAATAGAACAGAAATCCACATCTACACTACTCATGGACTATGGAAGGCTTTTCTTCTAAGAACACCCAAATGAATTATAAAAGTATACTTTTGTGTTCACATGAATCAATAAATATTTTTAATACAGTATTCTTTTGAAGCAATAAGTTTTGAATGTACCAAAGAAGTAGAATAAGCTACAGATTTTTGCCAAAAGGAGAGCTTGTTATTCATATATGTCTATTTTAAAAATTCATTTAAAGTATTCACCTTGGTCTTAAAATGTGAACTAAGATTCTATTTTTATTCAGTCAAATAGACATTGTAAAAAAATAGGTCTGAATGCTGTGTTAGACATACTATATTAATACAGACTTTCTTGTTAAACTCGTCATTTACACTCAAGTCTGAACAAATCAGGAGTTCCAAGATGAAGAGGCAAAATGTGTTCTCAGCAAGCTTGCTGCTGGAAAGGCTGTCTGACATGCCAGAAGGCTGTGCTGCCATTCAGGAGACCTGAAGAAGATGGAGAGTTGGGGAGATAAGTATCTTTTGAGGTTCAAGAAGGCAAGTGTAGAGTCCTACACCAGGGGAGGAATAACCATGTCTATCAGTACAGGCTGGGGGCTGACATCCTGAAGAGGAGCTCTGCAGAGAAGTTCCTAAGTGTGCTGGTGGATAACAGGTTGACTGTGAGCCAGTGGTGTGCTCCTGTAGCCAAGAAGGCCCATAATAACCTGGGTGGTGTTAACAAGAGCATGCCCAGCAGGTTGAGAGAAGTAATCCTCCCCTTCTACTCTGCCTTAGTGAGGCCGCATCTAGAGTACTGTGCCCAGGTCTGGGCTCCCCAGTTCAAGAATGATGGGTGACTTCTAGAGAGAGTCCAGTGGAAGGGCCACAAAGATGAGGGCGCTCCAGGAGGGCCTGGCTCATCTTTCTCTCATACAAGGAAAGGTTGAGAGAGCTGGATCTGTTCTTCCTGGAGAAGACTGAGGAGGGATCTCATCAATGCTTATAAATATCTAATAGGCAGGAGTCAAATGGGTGAGGCCAGTCACTTTTCAGCTGTGCCCAGTGAAAGGACAAGGGTCAGTAAGCACAAACTGGAACATAGGTGTTTCCATTTGAACATGAGAAAGAACTTTTCTGTGAGAGTAAAGGAGCACTAGAACAAGCTAGGTAGAGAGGTTTGGGTGACTCCTGCTCTGGAGATATTTGCAATCTGCCTGGATGCTTTCCTGTTGATGCTACTGTGTAGGAAACCTGCTTTGCAGGGTTTTGGACTAGATGATCTACAGAAGTCTCTTCCAACCCCCATGATTCTGTGTTTGTGTGAAGCATTTGTATTAAAGATGAGAAGCACCTGATTATGTTGTGTCACGTAAGTGGTGTGAAAGAATAACAGAAATGAATAAATATTTCTGTGGGGAAGCGTTGAGTCCATGACTCTTAAGTATAAAATTGTAACTTCAAAATAAATTCATCAGACTTAAGGGTTTTATTTGCTTTCACTTTTAAAATCAAGGTACTACAGTCTAAACAAAACATCTTAATATCAAATAAACAATGAACTATGTTTGTTTTACTATTCTGGTTTTTGTACTATTTTATCTAATCCTTAGTAAAAGATTAGAGGTAGCATTACTGCCTCTACAAAATTTCACTAATATTAAGGCTGTTGCCTGAGCCACAGGTGGCAGTACCTATTTGAATATGAATATATATAAAGTGTCAGTAAAATATGGGAAGAAACTTGATTGTTGAGTGTTCTACTTCGCATGTTCAATATCAAATATTGTATTTCTTAAACTGTTTGAAGACAGTCATGAGTTTCAAAGTTTACATTAAACACAGCGACTATTAGTGAATATGAGAATATGTTTCTGTCCTGAAGTAATTGTGATTGCATAAGTATTATTGTAGAATACAAAGAGGTTCTGTGTATTGTTTGTCCTTCTGAGTTCTGATTGCTATTTCTAGGCATATGAATTAACTTGTCAAAGCTAAACCTGGATTTATTAATGGCTGCATTTCTATTCAGGCATGTATTAACTTCAGAAATCTTCTGATTTCAAGAATTTTTTTTCTTAGTATTTTTTTTTCTGGTTAAAGTAGACAGTAGTTACTAGCAGCTCTTAACTATAACTACTAAAGACTGACTAGACTTTAAAGAGATGAGACTACTCTGAAGAAATGGATACTATTAAAATGTTAGGAGGACTGTTACATTCAAAAGCAAATTTTTATTTTTACCACCTGTAATTGTTAAATAAAATATCTGCTATATATAAGTTTTTCATTTTTGTATCACTATTTACCACAATTCTCTGAAGAATTCTGAGCTATGCAGTGATTAAAAAAGAGGCTTTTATTGAAACCACACAGTGGGAGGAAAAATTAATAAGAGAAGAGTTAGGTCCACATTCACCATGCCTCTTGTTAGTCCTAATTAGAGACAACCAAAAGGCTTCATTTTTACTTCTGAAGCTCAACCTCTGGCAAAGCAGGATCTAGCTATTCAAAGATGAAGTGATTCAAGGTCTTCCTTATGCTTGTTTAATTTCCTAAATGAGCATAAAGATGAATGGAAGAGAAATTTATTTAAAAAAAAAAAAAAAGGCAACTACTACACTTTTTGAATATTATTTTCCAAAAAATGAGAACTGCATGTATTAAAACTATGGTAGAATTTCTTACCTCTAAAATGAAATGATATTGAATTTAAATTCTGCAAAATTTGTATGTACTCTTTTAATGATGGAAAGCTGTATTTTCTGTTGAATTTCCAATGTAAAACAAGTAGCTAACTCATAGTCATATCACTTTTCTTGGATGTATTGTTGTAATGATTAGACTACTGGACAAGTGTATTTACATAGCTTATAGTAAAGAGATTTTTTACTGCTGCTGTCCCACATATTGAATAATCTTTTTCTTCTTTAATTGATCTCTAGACATTTATTGCTGAAAAGTACTATTCCACCTCAGTCTTTGTTTAATGTAAAATGATCAAGTCCTTGAATAATTAACTCTGACATATATTAGGTATCCTTTATAAATAGTGCTTTGATTAGTTTCTCTTTTTCAGATGTGTGTGTGCATATTAAAGAAAGTTGAACGCAACATAACAACAAAAGTTCCTACTGGTGTTCTATACAATGAAGTTATTCACTTTGATATTAACTTCTTTTAGAGGAAATTTCTTCAGCAGTGCATTTTATATTCTAGAATTGCAATTATGTTCCCAGTTATTCCTGATATTCAACCTGTGATTTACAGATACCCTTATTTTCTTTTTTTCCAACTCACTCACTTCCAGTTCATCATCTCAAAGCAATATTTCAATTTTGTTGTCTTCAAGTGCTTGACTTTGTATACAGTCTACTGTATACACTTCTACATTTCTACCTTTTGTCTGTACAATATCAAATCAAGGTTAACTTTTTTTAGCATTGACAGTACTTTTTCAGTTTATTTTATTAGTACTCCTGACCTTTGGGAAAATGTCATTAATGAAAATATGATAAAATCCAGCACATAAGAGGATGTCTATGAACAGAACGTAAAGATCTTGTGTTCTCAAAATGGAAAGTTTTCATGATGAATTCTAAAATACTACTGTGTCTAGAAATGGAGAATGTAATTTTTTAAAATTATTCCCCTCTGTTCTGCCCCTGTGAGACCCATTTGGAGTACATGTCCAGATCTAGGGTCCTCAACACAAGAAAGGCATGAAGCTGTTGTAGTGAAAAGAAAGAAACTATAATTTTAATTCTGTCAGAAATACATGTTTGAAAAACCATATCCTGGATTTCCATGATTCAAAAAGTTATTAAGGGCATAGAAAATTGTTGCTGGAATGTGCATATCCAATCCAAAGTTACTCCTGAAGAAGTAAATGTTAAGTCTACATATGTATAAATAGACTTCTTTCTTCAATCTTACAATATTCTTCTCCAGTGTTGTATGCAATCTTGCATATATTTGAGTAAAATGTTTAGTGATCAATTTCAGATGGACTGTCAGTTACGACGCCTATAAGGTTAGACATATTTAGCCTTTACATATGATTGAGAAATGGCCCTATTTATAGGGCACTATTTATAGGATGTTTTTGAGCACGTACCACTTTTCTCTGTTGAAAATACATTTCATGTCATCACAAATTATACAGTGGTATTTCTGTAACATTATAAATAAGGCACAAACAGTTAAATCATGTTATAAAATATAAATCCTTAACTGAAGTGTCTTTGATAAAATTTATTTCTGTTCAGTGTGTGGGGAAAAAAAAACATGAAGCTTTCTAAGCTCTTGAGTTTTTAGAAATTCTGGTTATTTTTGGAGTTATTTTATAAATGAGACAACTTTTCTTTAAATACTTCTACAGAAAACTTACAATTATTGCACTATGTGCTTTCCTTAGGTGCCTGTAGATACCTTAAAAAATCATGGAGATTGTGCATGCTACTTGAACACTGAACTTGTTGGAGTCATAAGATATTCATTCTTGCTTAATTGCTCTGAGAGGATTCAAATCCGTGCATAAAGGTGTTTTGAGCATCATTGATTATACTCTTAGTTTAGAACAAAACCCCAGATTATTATCTAATCAATATTAAACTGTGTTGTAATCCAAGGATCTGTTTGGGGTGATTGTATAGGCAGTGTCTTTTGCTCAGTGTCAGTCTTAATGGCCTATATCTCAGGATGGTGGCCTGCAGCAAGGAAGAACAATCAGTGCTGCTAGCATAAATAACAAAAGATTTTGAACTTTTTTTTTTTTTTTTTTTTTTTTTATGAAACACATGAAACACCACTGAAATGTCTCCAATGTAAAATTATAATTAGTTCCATTTATAACAAAATAATATGAATTTTTTTTTCTAGTAAGAATTTCTGAATGAAGTTCTTCTGATTTAGTTAAGTGCCTAACTGTGCTGTTTGAGGGTCTAAATTGCTAAAATACATGATTTTGAGGGTTTAAATTATTAAAATACATGACTTTGTCCACTACATTCAGAAAGACTGTGGATACTGCACAGATCTTGATATTTCATTGATGTTTAGAAAAAAACATCGATTCAAACATGACATATGCTCTGTGTACATCTCTTGCACTGATATAATTAATCATAGAATCATAGGCTGGGTTGAAAAGGACCTCAAAGATCATCTAGTTTCAACCCCTCTGCTATGTGCAGGGTTGCCAACCACTAGACCAGGCTGCCCAGAGCCACATCCAGCCTGGCCTTGAATGCATCCATGGATGGGGCATCTGCAATGAATGAGTTTAAGCAAAGGCATTAAATATCCTACTTCTGATTCACTAGGCTGCAGAGAAAAATAAAATTGTAGATATTGAACAAGAGGTAGAATCTACTATGCTATTATTTTTGAACAGTTGTTAAAGAGGTTATTGGTGACTGAACCTAAATATCTTATGTGCCTGTGGAAACAAAGAGATACAGATAACCAATGTCAGACTAAGGGTGAATGAGTCAGAACTCTTCTACAGTTTTTGTAGTATACTTCATTATTCAGTGCAGTAGTGAAAAAAAATTAGCATGAGGGGTAGAAATGAAAGACAAAAAATAAGCCACGTTGTCTTCTCAAAAAATAAGTCTGCTCTTCTGCAAGTTAACTATTTGGCTATCTCATGCTTCTGTTGATAAACAAGGCATACCTTAACTGTAATATGCTTTTTTACTTTAACTGTAGTGCTGTTTGTTTCCTATGATAGAGTTTATTACCTCTCACCATCCACACTGTTAAGGTGAGAAACAATAATGTATTATATACTTCTGTATGTGTCTGTGAATGTGTATGTATGTACTATTAATATAGCCATGCAAATTAACATGCCTTACTGGTGAAATTGCCTTCACTAATGGTGCTGAAAAGGTATGTTTCTGTGAGGTGATCGTGCTTCCCAGATTATCTTCAGTCTGGAAGAACAAGAAATAACTGAGATAACTAACTGTGAAGTAAAAATGCTGCCCCAATAAAAGTTTCAGCTGCCAATAACACTTAACAGTGAAAACTTCATCACAGCTTGAGCATTTTCACTAACTCTTAATGCCTAATCAGTGTCACCTTTCAACTCACTACAAGACTTTTTCCGTGGATCACTGGAAACAGTACCTGAGGGGATGGCCTTTCTAATCCCACTGAAATCCGTTGTACATAATGTTTCCTTTAAGGCAAAAAAACAGAGTGTAGAAACTAGTAGAGCAAATTATTGCATTACACTCTACTTTTGCTGGAAAAAAATTACTTTCTCTGGACATAAAATTATTTAATGGTCCCTAGCAAAGAACAATTTAGCAATCAGAGTTGTGAGGGAACACCACATTTAGATCTCAGATATATTTCTTCTTTTCATTGCAAATCTAAAATTGAAGAATATCACCTTGTTTTCAGAATAATGCCACACTCAACAATTGTAATGTTACAGTTACACATTTTTATGCAGACTTTCGTTTTACAATTACTGTGATGATTTTTCTGCTTTATAAACTTTTTTCTCAACGTAGCAATAGAGGCCCATTCTTCATACTGTGCTTCTGAAAAACTAGGAGGTACAGATGAGGTTGGGAAAAGAAATGAATCTGTCCATATGAGCAGTCTAAGTGGTTGACTCTATGCAAACTGAAGGATCTGTATTAATAAAGTTCATATTTTAAAGCAATTCATTGGAGCTACTGAACAAGGGAGTGCTCAGCCATTGTTATAGAATACCTGCCTGGCCTTTGGTATTCCAGGGGAATTTACGTATTAATTGTTTAGGATTGTTTTGTTCCTTAATATATAAGAAACTGTAATGCACAGTGGAAAGTACTTAAATTAGAAAATGTGTTTGATTTTTTGTATTCATTTTTTCTAGTGCAAGAAATTCTATCTCAGAAAACATTATATTTGCTTAATTATCACAACAGAAATTTGTGACTTAGGAAACCTGGGTTTGGAGAACATTTTTATTCTTTGATAGGTCTGCAAAACAAACAGCTTGTCATGAATTATTACTGCAAAATGTTTTAATTTGATGTGAACACTGTAGTAGAGACCGCTCACTCTAATAGCAGACAACAATTCTGCCCATCGAACTGGCTGTCACTCTCAGGTACAGAATTCCCACTTACTGAAAAGATTCTGACTCAGAAAGAATCTGTGCTTATAATTGAAAAATATGATGTGAAACAGCAAAAAAAAAAATTTTTTTTAGTAATCTTTTGCTGATTTATGACTGCACACTCTGTGTTTTAGGCAGGAGGAAAGTGAAGTTAGGTAAGCAGTGAGAATGCTGAGAGTTGCTGCCAATGGAATCAAAATCTGGCCACTGTTTTAAAGATTCATTATTTCACCCTTTTTTTTTTTTTTTTTTTTTTTTTTCCTCTTACAGTGTAAATTCACACATCTAATTAGGTTTTGTTAGAGAGAAAGAGCCATGTTTCTTTTCAAGATGACTACCACTTGAAAACTACTAGGTTTTTAATGCACTTTTTTTTGTACATACTTATAATTTTATGAAATATGGATGTGTGTGAAATAATGCTATAGATCAACAGTTTCAGTAGAACTTACACGATAAAACACCAAAGGATTTCTGTATGATCTTTCATACTTTCTCATCTGACTCATGTGTGGCAATTATCAAGTTTTGCGGGTTTTTCATTTGCTAACTAAATCTTAATCTCATATAATTTCTTACAGATTAATTTTATGGTTTGAATATGGCATTACAAATGAAGATTCAACATATAACTGAGACATTTTATGAATACATAAAATAGTAGATAGCAGATGTAAGAACAACATGGACTAAGTAATTTTTATTAGTGTTAGTTATACACAAATGAAGACCTATTTCACATTATAGCAGTAACTTTTCAAAGTCTATTGCTCAGACTACCAGACAAAATTTAAATATGTAAAACCCCTGTACATTTCTTCATTTCAAAATGTTACTTTTCAAGAGGATTCTCATAATACTTCAAAAGCCATAATGATTTTCTTTACAGTTGTCAGCAAATTAGTCTGTTCCTTTGATAAATAATCAATGAGTCCTTTATCAACTCTATAAACAGAAGAAAAATAAACATAATTTGACTACTGGGAAAATGTTTAAAATGTTTAAAAAAGTAAGGATTCCCTTCAGCTTATGAACTCCTGACAATCTCTTTCATAACAATTTAAAATGTTCAGTAAAATTTTCACTATTACTCAGAGCATTTTAATGTTGTGCTTTCTGTAGCACCTTTACAGATGTGTAAAATTTTGACCTTGCTTTTATAATGTGATGTTCACTAAATCAGCAGTCATGGTTGTGTCAAATTGAGTATCTTTGGTTGCACCTATCTATGAATTAGGAGTATCTTGAATATCAAAGTTCCTCCAAATTTCAAGAATGGCACATATGAATTGTTGGTATTGATCCTTCATATCAAAAATTTCATGCAATTGCAGATTGACCCTAAGAAAATTACAGTTTTTGAGAACTGACTAAAGTAAAAAATCTGAAAAATGCTGAACTTAACGCAAACCACACAACTACCTGAACTTCCTTTAAATAAGTAAAAAGAATTTATATTATTTTCAAAATATACCATTTTCTTGTAATGCAGACACACTCTATTAATCTCATTCAACCTGTGTGCCTCTTAAGCATGTCTTTTTTTTTTTTTCCTAGTGCGTAGTCATCTTCTTTTTGCAGCACCGCAAAGCAAAAGTTGGAAAGAGTTTCTATGATTATAGAATTAAATAAATTATTGTGCCACACAAGTGATGGCATTTGCATTTAAAGATTTAATGTACAAAAAGTGTTTTGTCCTACGTAATATTTACATGGTTTCCATTCCAGTTACTAATTTTATGATAGTCAACAGCTAGGTAGAGAGCAGCCTTGTCAGGAAAAAAAGGTGGTGCAAGTTCCAGATATGGATGTACTTTTTTCATTCTATATTTCTATTGTACCATTAATGAGGCCTGATAATCCTGCCTAGCAACTACTTTATGTAAATTTAAAAAAAAAAAATCATAATCTAGGAAGAATGGTTAATTAGATCTACCTTACATCTTTAATTGCATGTTTACTCCTTTAGAATCTAATGCGGATGAACATTTGTTAAAATTTCTAAACCCTTAACTGGTTTTAGAGGAACCAAAAACTAGAAAACAATTTTTATTAGTAAAATGTACATTTACAATTTTATCATAATTAATTTTTGTTTCTTCTGAGGCAATTTGAACTTGAGATTTTGGCTTCAGTTAGGCAGTTAGTGCAAGGCCTGATGCTTGCCACTCAGGTAATTTTATATGGTACAGTGTTGGAATTAGAGCAGAACTGTTCTGATTTAAGAACTGGAGGACATACTAAGAAAACATTGCAACTAAATTAAAGGCATAGACACTTCTTTGTGACTGACTAACTTTAAAATAGACCTATGCACTTCAAAGTAGTTATAAAAACATGAACTCCTACTTACTTCCTCCACCTCCATTCAATCAAAACTTTGCATGATTGGTCATACTTCACAAGTGAGTTTTCATCTCCATAGCAATGGTTCTGACCATGGAGGGCTAGTGATTCTGTTCTAGTATGCGTTACCATCTGGTGTCCTTTTAGTGAATTACAACACATGCATCTATACATATGCAGACATCTACATATGCACATGTAACAGATATACATATTTTTAATGCTTTGCCATCTGGTGTCTGATACTAAAATTATGGCATAGTGAGTGAGATTTTTAATCCTATCAAGGAAACTCAAAGTAACAGCATCTTGAGACATTGAATGTGCCTGTTTAATTACAATTTTTTTAAAAAAAAAGAAAGAAAGAAAGAAAGAAAAAAGAATAATGGTTTAAGGAAATCTTTCAATATAGTTTCCTAATATTTTCTTAATGAAATGAACATTGACACAAATCCAGCAAGAGTGGTTATATGGTGGAAGTATTGAACTGAAACTTTAAAATTTGGAGTCTTTTTTTTTTTTTTCCCCAATCTCCTAACAGTTTTCACTATTTTTTTCTGTAAGTCAGTAACTGATTTTTTATATAGATGATACTAAGGACAACTGGTTATTCTCTAATGTATATTCTGATTCTGCAAAGTTATCTACTTGTGGTGTAGTTCACTCTCTAATGCTAGTGGTTTAAAATCATTATAAAAGAGAAATGAAATGAAAGAATTTGAATTCCAGTTTTAGATTTCTACCAGTTCATGTGAAAGAGTTCTTTCCATTGACTCACCAACTGTGCATAAGAAAATTTATCTCATGTTATTTGAGACTGGAAAATGGGAAAATACTGTTTTTCTCCAGGAAAAGGCAGTCACATTGCTATTAACAGTGATAGTCACCTGGGATGAAATCTTTTTTTGCTAGTTGGGAATGAAATTGAAAGGAGAAAAAAATTGGATCAGACATTGTTTTGGCAGACATCTGCAGACATTTTAATTTGTGGAGAAAATATTTTACATGTGTATCACCACTAGCATGTCCATCCACAGGCTGTATGGAATAATAATAGAATTACAAAATGGTTTGGGTTTGAATGCACTTCTAAAGATCTTGTTCCTGCTCTCTGTGCAGTGAGTGAAGGAGATTGAATCTGTCATCAAAAACTGAATTTACAAACCAATATCATCGGCAATTCATACTGCATTCACATTAACTCCATGTTAATTCATCTTGATTAATGTTGTTATGGTGAATATCAAAGGCACTAATAATGATTAACCTATTTATTGCAACATCTTGCTCACTTGGGTAATATTTTTTAAAGCTGTCAAATAGCATTGTGCATCTGTCTTTGTTATTTATGTAGATTTGGGTGCAGAATAATTTATAAGGTGGCTGCTACAGCTCTAAAAATGTAGCCTTCAAGAGTTTGTCATTTTCTGTGCTTGCTCATAAGTTTGCTGGCATTTGCCAATAGGTTTAGAGAATGCCAGATGTATCTGTTTCTTCATTTTGTAGGCTTGAGTTGTTACATATATATGTTTTTTTTTTTTTTCTTTTTTTCCCGAATATAGATTAACCAATCAGAAGTTATGGGCTTTGCTTAAATGCTTTAGGCATCTTTTCCTAGAGTCGTATATAAATATTACCCACATCAGAAATACTATCAATTCACATTCCTCTGCATTGTATTTTAAGAGTATTTCAATCTCTTTGGAGTTATTGAAGCCATGCAATAAGAGTATGGTGGAGAAAATTAAATATAACTTTGCAATATATGGAACTGGGGTATACATGGCGTCCTTCACAAGTATGGAATAAATGTTTTATGTAAATGGCAGTGCAATTTTTACTATTCTTCTCTTAGTAGGGAAAAAAATACTGTGTTTTTTCTACAATATTATTGCTTAGAAAAAAGCTGTCATTGTATTTTCAGAGATTACATTAAGAATTTAAGGTATTAAAGATTCTTTAAACATTTTTAATGGAAAAAAAATTATAGACTTTTATTGTTAAAAAAAATAATAATAACGTAAATATTTCCTTTCTTATTTTAAAAGATATTTTATAGTGATTTGATGTAGAAACAAACTTTATATGAATGAAAGAATAGTTGAACAGCATCTAACAAGCTGATAATTAAGTAGATGAAATCTTATCATAGAATTGGAATTCTTTTTTAGACATCAGCAAAAAACATGAACTGCATTGTGCCCTTCCACAATTAAGTGTGATCAAGCAGCAAGGAGGTAGTACAAATATAGCAATAGAACTGCCTACAATTTTATATAGAGGAATAACATGAATCACACAGAGCTTATATATAGATGTGCTCTAGACAATTTTGAAATCTGGAGAGCTGGAGGGGGGTAGCTGTTCATTTACTTTCTCAATACAGTATTCAAGATTTGTGAAATATACTGATAAGTCATAATTTTTCTTTTTTTCTTTTTTTTTTTTTTAAATTAACTCAGAATCTACTTTTGGTCTCCTTTAGATTTCCAATAGACTCACTGTTTTAAGGATTTTTTTTCTTAGGCAATCTAGCATTTTCCATTTTATTTTATTTATTACGGACAATTCTAAGAATATAGAGAAGAATTATCTGATCAATTTCAGAAGCAGCTACTCAGTATGCATGTGTATTCAACAGTACAAACTTTAAGTGAAAATCAAGAAATACAAAAGTTGCATTTAAGACAGGCCCAATGACAGATGGTTTAACAAAATGCTTTTTAAAAAGGCAGAATAAAAGGAATGGAGATCCTAAGTAAGTCCTGTGTCCTTTCAAATACCGGGCACTTTCTTTTCATGTATCAACAGGTAGATCCTGGATGGATTTTTGTATGGTATGCTGCACAGAGCAGATGTTGTCAATGGAGAGAAACTCTCACTTTAGGTTATTTAAGCTATCATATAATTTCTTTACAAGAAAACAGCTGTATTCCTTAATGGGATTCTTATGAATAATTCTTGCTGCCCTTTTGTATTCAGGTGAGGTCACACAGGTTGTGTAACAGCTAGTATTAAAGTGAGGAACTGCCTGCAGACACCTCTGTTATGATGAACTGGCTGAATTTGTTCTGCAGCCAAAGATCTTTTGCACAAAAGTTATCTGGAAGCCATACCATATATGTTGCTTGGACCTACACCTACTCATGCTAACTGCTGTGTGAATCACCGGCTCTTGCACATGCACCAGTCTCATGGTTGGGAGAGATAAACATGTCTGGTTGCTGTTATTAAACAAATTAAAACTTTGACAAAAATGTGAAAACAGTCAGAAATGTTGAAGTGTGTGGTCTTCGGATAACTTCACAGTTGTGCACTATGAAAATCTATAATGCCTGTAGAATTCTAATGTAAACAAGTCCACAGTCCACTAGTCCACACTGCAGCTGAAGAACCAGTATGGGAACAATGAGGTATGGATTTCTTGGAGATAGAAAAGTAAAAGAAAATATGATTTTTCTGAGAACAATTACTTCTACCTTCAAAAGTTGGGACATGATGTAAGGATCTACTGGGTCCATAAAATACCTGTGACATTGTATTTTTATTCCTTTATTGATTGACTCTTCCACTAAATCCTTTCCTAGTTTGCTTAACAAACTCCTTCAGCAAACTCTTCAACATAAAAATGTGCAAGCTGAGAGGTCTCTTTGAACCCTATTGCTGTGTAGCAGGGACAGTATTGTGCTCCTTTGTTCTCTTCACTTCTTCCAAAGATTTCTTTTTTATTTGCTTCTACTGAAGGAAGGGGTGGGTACGATTGCTTGCTCTTAGTGAAAACGTGATCATCTAAGGAAAACAGGCAATTAAAAATAGCTTTTGCTGAGATATAAATAAAACAAGAAGTCTTCTTATTTTTAAAATATCCTTTAATTAACAAAGATGCATTCTATACCAAGTATTGCACTTCATTTTCTGTTGCCTTCCTAACCTTTCAAATCTGAATTTATTCCTGTTTGAACTCACATTTCTTTTGGAAAACAATATTGAATAAAAAATTCACAATTACAGAGAATCCACTATAGCAGCAAATATTTTTTTTAATAGCTGATTTACTCTGTTAAACTGTGGGCACAGTAATCTAATCTTTTCTAATGTGCACTCAGTGATAGATACTGAGAAAAATCTAACCTTCCAGTTGATGGCTTCCAGACTATGAAGCAGCCTTTTACATTTCAGTTCCAAGACTGTGTTCTTTTTAGATAGCTACAGTAGCTTCTTTAACTTTCACTGTTACACTCTCTTTACACTATCAGAATTCTCACTGATTCGTGGACACTGTCAAATGAGATGTTATACATTCTTCTTAATCTTACTTCACGTTCTCCTTTTTACTTGTCCAATGATAATGTAATATTTTTTCGGGTACTACACAGCATAGAGCATTCGTACATCATCCACTAGTTCATTTCAGAATCATCGATAATTTTGCCAAGATGGCTTGTGGATACTGCATTTATTTATTTATTTATTTATTTATTTATTTATTTATTTATTTATTTATTTATTTATTTATTTTTGGTTACTTGGCCTTAAATGTGCTCGTAAAGTAAAGTTTTAACGAATTCAAGTGAAAAAGTGGGAAACTAGATTGATCAAAATGCATCTGAGTAGAGAGGATCTAGCCAAGTGCTGGAGGCCATAGCTGAGACCAGAGTTGTTTACAGGCATCTTCCATTCTGTGCTGTTGGTGTAAAAGGTAATGCTTACAGTTTAGTGCAAGTTCAAATGTTGGAATTTCCTAGTGGGCTGGAAAATGAGGAGTAGCCTACTTTCAGAAATCCTTTTTTCCAAATCATGAAATAACAAAAACTAGTCATGAAGAATAGCAGTTTACAAGAGATATTTTTGTACTAAACAGCTACAATTTTAATAAATACAATCTCTTACATATTGGAGTTGTGTATAGTTAGCAATTGTTCTTAATATTTAGCTCAGCTCACCTGTTATATTTAAAGTGATTTATGTCCTTCTGGTAAACTTAAACACTTCATTTCAGTGTTTGCTAACTTTTTCCTATACACAGTAAGATAAAAATTTGTTCCAGTTTCTAATAAAATAAGGATGCTTTTTCATGTTGGATGCTGTTTATCATTTAATTTCAATGTATCTTCACTGAAATCATGTGTGATGCACTGTGCACTGTATAATGGGAGATGAGAAATCTAATTTCTTTAAAGTTTTTGTTGGAAATGAATGTGATGGGGTTGGCAGCTCCTCAAATGATGCAGGAAAATATGCTAAAGAAGCTGCTTTTTGAAGAGTTAAATGACTCTTGAAATTTAGCCAAGAAATTGTTTCTTAAGGTCTACTGAACACAGAAGATGAACTTGGTGCAGGAAGAAGAAGCTGGAAACAAAAATGTATGGAACTTTTTTTCTGTTTAAACCAAAGTTCTCTTTTCCTTATTTTCACATTTATGACATAACAGCGATAAAACTTTTTCCTGCACTAAAGGCATAAGATAAATCCATTTGTCTCTATCACAGGTTCAGGAAATGTTAAAAACACAGAAGTAAAGGAAACTAAAAACTTTATTTCACAAAAACCACTTTACTATCCAGATTTGTTCTGAATTGTGACATCTAAACTACTACAGTTCTTGAACAATTTCCCAGACCAACTGAACTTTTCGTGGGAGTATGGAATCTATTACCTGTGGTCTTCCAGCACTTGAGGGAAGCTTATAAGTGGGAAGGGGACTGACTTTTTACACAGTTGGATAGTGAAAGGAAAAGTGAGAATGGAAAAGAGGGGAAGTTTATGTTAGATTTTAGGGGGAAATTGTTTACACAGAGGGTGGTGAGGCACTGGTATGTGTTTCCCAGAGAAGTTGTGGATGCCTCATCCGTGGAAACTAGATGATCTTTTAAGTACATTCTAACTGAAGACATTCCATGACTCTATGATTCATTAGTTGAGCCTGATATACTTACATATTTGGAGACCTTCTACTAGAAATATATTCAAATTGTAGTCTTTGAGAACATTTAACCATGCAGTTTGGATTGTTTGAGAATATACATTGAGTTTACATGCTGTTTTGATAATGAAGGAGAATTCATGCTCCTAGGAGTCTTGACCAGGATAGTAACACCAAACACTGGATAATGATTTCACAGTTAAAGGCCCACTAACATTACTTGCCAGGCATGTATAATAGTACATTTATAGATATGTTGATTATAAAATAACTGAAATGAAAAACAATCAAAACTGTTTGGTAAAAGCATTAGAAAAATTTTAGAAGTATAGTCTTCATTGCTGTTGAATGTATATTGTTTTTGTTACATAGAAAATTTTTTAAAGTTTATAACTATGTACCTCAAATTTTGTTCAATAGAAAGCAATTAGCCAGATCTTTACTGAACTAAAAATTTAGATAAAACTTCATTATTTTTTTTTAAAGACAAACCTTAGATACCCTAAGCTCAGGTCATTTATTAAATTCTAGAGATAATGTATAGAACAGTAAAAGGCTACTACTGGTAAATATTGATCCTCCTGATTGTTGTGAATGGCTTTGTTTCCAGATATGCACATGTGCACACACACACACACACACAAAAGAGAAAAAGTTTCCTATTCAGCAGGCTATAAGAAACAGCTATGATTAATATCCCATTCTTCTGCAGCTCCCTGCAGCTTCATATAATGTTCCAAGAAAAAAAAGGAAAAAAAAAAATAATGCCTGGGATGATTTAGAAAACAAGGTTCTTTATGGGAGTAACAAAGGAGCTTCATAATGAGAAAAACTCTGAGTGGAGTGGAGCAAGCAACAGCAGAGAGTGCATCAATAGAAGAAAGAATGCTGAAGATTTCTTTTTTTTTTTATCAACTACTGTTTATATTTGCTAAGATGCTTTTCTCTATTTGACTTCCAAGCTTGCATCACTCTCTCTCATATGTATGTGTATTTCTTTTCCTCTATTAAGATCAATATATATTTTTTTTGTTGTTGTAATTTATTTTTAGCTAACTGTCAGCTTGATGCACCAACTGGTAAAGATCAAGTGTGAACTTGCTTGCCAACATAGCCTACGGATTGCTGTCAGTTTTTGCCTTCTGAAAACACACTCTTTTCTACAGCAGCCAGCTATGGAAAGAATAGAAGCCAAGAATCAGTGATGAGATCTTTCTTTCCAAATTTTGTCATTTTGCACACTTAAAACCCAGAGAGAAAACAGGTTTTATGTATCTTCATTTATAAAAGATGATTAAATTTATTTGAATTATGCTTTGTGTTTATCTGAAAGTTTGTAAACAGAGGAGAAACTTCTTTGTAAGAAGGATGGCAAACAAATCAAATCTTTCTTTTTCATTGAAATGTCAACTTTTCAAGTTTAAAATAAATGTAGTGGTAGTAAAGTTTAAAAAAATCCTATTTATTTAAAAAGTTTTTAGGCATCTCTGTTTTACTATTTTCCTTGATGTGTACAACAATATTATTAAACCCACAGACACACTGCCATGAAATTCTGTGAACTTAAATAACATCAAGAGTTCCGCATGTGGACTTTTTAAGATTTCCTTTGTCGTTATGTAATATCTGCCATACATGAATTTTTTTTTGCCTTAGGAAAACTATCTTCTAAGTAACACAGATGGGTCCTGCATGTGCCACAGCCCTCATAGCCAGACCTGTGGTCTCTCCAATCCTGTGACAAACCTCACAGTTCAACTAGAGAACCAACCAGTATCAGTTTCTCCTATAAGATATCCACTCTATTGAATTTTCAGCTAGGGTGAAATTGTTTTCTTTATAATGTCTGGTATGATTCTCTATGTTTTGGTTCTAGGAGGAAAACAGTGTTGACAGCATAATGTTATTCACAATTGCTGCTAAGCAGTGTTGTACAGAGCCAAGGCCATTTGCAGCAAAAGGCCCAAGGAGATGGGAGGGATCAGAATTAGAACAGCTGACCAAAGTTGGTCAGAGGGATATATCATAACATATGACATCATATGTTGGAGGGAATTTTGAAGGTGGTGGTACTTCAACTGTCTCTTCTACTGCTCTGGGGGCTAGCTGTGTGTTCATTGGTGCGTGGCAAGTAATTGCCTGTACATCATTTGTTATATACATTCATATATGTATGTAAACATATGTTGTCATAACTAGTATCCTTTTCCTTTTCTGTATTTTATTAAGTAGGATTTTTTTGACCCATGAGTTCTACTGTGTTCACTTTTTTTTTTTTCCTCCCAATTCTCTCCTCCACTCCACTGGGATGTGGGAGGAGAGGGTGTAAGAGATTATTCTTTTGCATCATTGTCTCCAAGCTTGCTTAGGACACAGATGAACAAGTTCAGGCAAGTCCTGGGCAGGGGTTGAGAAATCCTTTGTCTGAGGGGCACAGATGGACAAGAAAAGGGGCAACAGGAGAGAGATAACCTGCAGCTTAATGGCCGTGAAACGGCCTTTTGTGTGGGCTTATCTCGAGGAAGATGGCCATCTCAGGGGGGTATTCACATGACTCTTGCTCAAGCACCCAGGGATGTCACGTAGGCAGAAAGAGAAGAAGAATAGAATGGGGACCTACAGTCATGAAGAAGAAATGAGGTTTTCTGGCAACAGATTCCTCATGAAGAAGAGGTTTCTGCCATGAAGAAGCCTCACGACCTGCCTCTCTTCCTCCCGGACTTGCTTTGCACTCTACCACGATGCTGAAGAAGAACAAAGGTGTCTGCCATCAGATTCCTCACTACGGAATGCCTGCATGCTGAGGGACTCTCCTGGGCCCGCTACCTGAATCCTGCTGCCCCCCCCCCCCCGGATTGGCTCTGCGACTGCCTCCTGCTGCCTGCTTGCTGCCCAAGGCCGGCCACGCTGCTGCTCTCCCCCCTGCTGCTTCTGCCTCGGATCTTCGAAGCGGCGTGCAACGGGACCGCTGCTGGATCCTGGTGGTGACTATCCCCGCTTTACGGCATTCTTGCTTCTTTCCTATCTTTTCTATCGCCCTCCTTCCCTTCCCCGTCTCCCTAATTAGGATTTATAATAAACTGGTTGGACTAACATATGAACCGTTGTTTCTTAATCTCACACCGGGTATACAGATATTAAAAGAACCTCATCTCCCTCCTATAAATTGGAGCGAGACAGAAGACAGTGAGTGAAGGACTGTATGGTGATTAGCTACCTGCTGGATTAAAACACAGCACAGATGAAGAGTAAGTATACTGTTTAATACTGTTGACAGGAAAGTTGAGAAATGGGCTTTCTATTTTGGGAAGTACTTTTAACTGTTTATGGTTGAAGCACCTGTGTGACGTGCAGTCATACATTCTAAAGAATATTTCTTCCTCTTGTCTTCTTGTCTCAATGGTAACTCAACAAATCAGCATAACGTCTATTACTAAGCTTCTGGTTAACAACTGCAGAATTATAACCTAGTTTACTTACTCCAAAGTGATGTATCTTTAAAATAAAATTTAAAATAAAATCGTTGTTTTGTCCTAAAGAGTTAGAATCACAAGAAAGTAAACCTCTATTTCCAGGTCTACTCTTACTTCCCAAGGCAGTATCTTGATCTCAGTAAAGAGGAATGCTAGAATGAGACTTTTCCATTCTAATGTTTAAATTCTGCAATCCCAAGAATAGAGTGCATGACTGGAAGCAGATTTTTACAGTGCATTTGTGGCTCTCATTTGAGTTCTTGTCCTTCTCTCAGTTTGTATTTTTTTAATAGCTATTTAATGCAAACGCATTATTGAGAGCCTACAATTTAGTGTAACAAACTGATTTTTACAGTTAAGTTTTATAGGTCTTCTTGGCTAACCAAGTGTAGCGCCTCCCTTGAGCCCAATTAATCTTGGATTCCTTTTTGCAAGTGAACAGTTCCAGAAAGAGAGGTGCATAGAAGTTGTTTGTAAGGGTGATGTCTCATGGGAGATAGGTGATGCAGATTCAAAAGTTTTAGATGGAAAACTAAAAATCTGCTACCTCCTACACACTTTTGTACTGCCAAGCAACTACAGAAAGGCAAGATAATCACTGGCCATTTCCTTCTTAAAGAATTTATGTGAGTATTATCTGGTTTCATGATTACATAATGTAGAACTAAAATAATTAGCCAAGTTACATATACCACAGGTAAAAGCAGGGCAGTGATAACTGGCAAATCTTAGTATTTATTTCAACAAGGTTTTTCAGAATTTATTTTTATAACATAAGTATTATTCTTGGCTCACCAATGTGTTTTAAATTTAGTGTTATTTAAATTCAGAAATTAAATGACAATTTAACTATCCAACCTCATTAAGTTAATGGATTTTATCCCCCTTTAATCTTCAGAAAGTTTAGATATCTATTTATTTGATAATATATATTTAAGCCATAATGCATGTGAAGGTGGATGTTCTAAGAGAAGTCCAATCCAATAAGACTCCTATTCTGTAAAGAAATCAAGAAAAGCTCATATCAGTCCTAAAGGAAAGTACTGCACTCCTCAGTGCTGAATGCTTGCATGTAATTCAAAACTTGAGAGCTTTTGTTCTTCCCAAAAGTCTTGTAAGTATAAATGATTTATTAACTAGACTTATTAAGACTTATTTGCTAGCAGGAAAAACTGCATCATTACTGAGTGGCAACTTACACTGAGACTAGATGAATAGAGGACAATTATTGATTATGTCCACTATTTGGAAATTTTAAGGCACAACACACACCTAAGTGACAGATACAGGAGTGTAAAGTTATCATTTATGAACAGAAGCAGGGTATATGCAAACATTTCCATTTTGATAAAGAATAGATAAATAAAAATGCTTTGACTGCCATCACTCTAGGCACAAACAAACAAGCAAACAAAAAAGACAAACATTTGAAGATGAATTTTCAGATGAATTCAAATTACTTTCAAACTAACAAATATTATTACGTTCTAGTTTCTATTACCAAATGCTTACTAGATGTCTCTTATTACTTATCATAAATAACATTATGTTACTAAGAGACTTATAATGAGGAATAAGCAATTGTCCATTAATACAAAATACACTGATTTGTTCTACTCTTGAACTCCTTCCTCTCCTTGTTATGCATATATTTTTTTTTAAAAAGGCAAGTAATCCCAAGATATATATTTAATAGATAATTAGTGACAAAGTGTTCCCTTCAGGGCAAAAGGATGATTCAAGTTTTTTCTTTTTAGTCATAATTATTTTTATCATAATAAATATATAATATTTTGCATAGTTAATTATTTTATGTAGTTTTCACTTAGTCTTCTTTTAGGCATAGTGCCCCTTAATCTCACATTTAATTCAGAATTCCATGAACTTTTCCGCCAGTACATGATTGCATCCAGAAGGATTTCATATCCTTTTATGAACTGGCAATAAAAATGGAGAATAAATAGAATATACACTTCATACGTCACGATTTCAATTTGCAAATGAGGATTATTTTTCAAAGTAGAGAGGAATCTATATTTTACATGAGATCAATCTTGAAAGCTTCAGTAGACTTAACTAGTATGCAATTTTTCATTAATTCCTATTCTTATGGGTATATGTTTTAAGATATTTACAACATTTAGATACAGTTTTCTTCACTTTAATCTCTGAAAAATTGTATCACAAGACTCATTTGTTCTATTGTTGTATTAGCATAGCTATAATCAAGATGATATGCAATACAGTGTTTATATTTTTCCTGTTTCCTGATTAGATACCATCTCCAGTGGGTCTTCAGCTTTCTGCTTTTTCTATATACTTACTGAGTTATTCTCTCTATAGATAAATACCCCCATGTGCTGATTTAAAAACTGATATCATGTGCTGTATGGGAACTGCTGATCACGGCCTGAACCTCTGATTGACCACCTGAGGCAAGCAATGAGTCAGCCACCGGAGCACAGGTGAAGGCAATTCACCTGTGCTGCCAGAAGGGGTAGAGCCTGGCTCTACCTCTCCTAGATCGTATTTAAGTGCTGAGTACCACTAAGAAAGGATCTTATTCTGGAGATTGTTTCTTATGGAGTTTGCTGCACACCTATGATACTGGTGAGCATTTCCATTTATTTTGATTATCTTTCCATCATGATAATCTTGCTAAGCCTAACGTTTGTACGTCTATTGATTGTACATGTCTACAGTGAGAATTCTATTATAATTAAGGGAGGAAATTTTCCTCTGTTGTTCGAAGAATATACTATTTTCCTTTATTTTTCCCTTCCTATCAGAATGCCCTTGATTTCACCCTGAATTATACTTTAAGTGCTGTAGAAATGTAAGATGTTTCTTCTGCTAAAATTTTTTGCTGTGTACTTGGAAGTCTTTGAGTATAAAAAATTGTATCTGATGCATAACCCTTCTGAAAGATTTATGAAGTGAAAGCACTCTTTTTGAGGTTTGTCTTGCAGATTGCTTTGTCTAAATCAGTGAAAACATGGTAATGTAAGAACTGGCCCAATGTATTCAGAACTTCTTTAAAACATTTGATATAATTCTAGCATACTACATAACTTGTTGTATGTAAACAAATACAGAATGATGTTCCTATAACTTCTCATGAAACTGATATATTAAACATTGGAGTATATCTAAAATTTCATATATTAAGGAGTATTGCTTGGATTGCTCCAAGCTAGCTTTTTTTTTTATTCCAGAAGCAATCACAATGAGAGATCTGGATTGTAAACTTTTTTTCAGAAACTTAGATGAGATGCTGTGCTAATATGGATGTAGATTAACTTTAAGCCTGGTCTTCATAAGTCAGTAAAGCTGGCAGTTTTATTATAGTCATTGGCAGCCTTGGCTATAGGGACAAATGATAAGATTTAAGAAACTAAGGAAAATGAGGAACAAGAGTAACAGATGAAAGAGCCAAGACTTCAGGAAAGCAAATTTCAGCTTGTCTGGGGAAATGGTGTGCAACATTTTGTGGGGAGCTGCTTTGAAGGGCAAAAAAAATGATGGGGAGATGACCTTTTAACACAGAAGCAGTTAATGCCTATGTACAAGATGAAAAGCAGGCATAATATAAGATGGTTTAGATGTCAGGTAAAGTTCTCAATATGCTTCAATGCAAAATGGAAATGTTATAGCAAGTGGAAATATTGCAGCCAAAGCAGAAAACTGAGCCAAACATAAGTTTTCTCCACACAATTTAGGAGATAATTATTAGATAGCCTTGAGTCTACCAAAAGTGTTTTGAAGCTGGCCTGACCAAACAATATTTCAACACTTTCAACACAACTATCTCTATTAACCTGAGACAGCTCTGGATATATATCTATGTATATATGCATATATACAGACATGTGTATATATAGTATATGCACTTGCATATTTATGTGCAATAGTGGAAATGCTACCAAGAACAAGTACGTATGTCAAGATATACAGAAAAGTGTGGAGAAGGTCAAAGTTCACCTGGAAATAAAATTAAGTAGAATGAAGAGCATAGAAAAATCTGAATTTCATTGGAAACTGAACGCATTTTTAAGGGCTAATAATAAGCAGATCTATCAACTGTTTTTGATTTAATATTCTTTATTGACTTACTGGGTAGAATCCATTGTCAGTAAGCCTACTGATGGTCCTACATGGAAGGTAGCATACTGGAGAGTAGGGCTGCCACTTGGAAGATGCTCACCAGCTGAAAGTTCAGGTGAAATGTGCTAGCCTGAGTTTGGGAAGATACAGGCTCTAGGGAAATAGATCTGGTGATGGAAAGGCAGCTGAACACGAGCCAGGAGCGCACCCTTGTGGCAGTGAGTGCTGAATCCACAGGGTTTGTCTGGCAGCATGTAGCCGGCAGGTGGAGAGAAGTTGTTAATAGAGTCTGTATTATGTACTTATGAGATAGAATCTGGAGTACTGTATTCAGTTTTACCCTCTCAATAAAATAGCAGTGACGTTTCTCTTTTGTGTTTAAATCACACTGCTATCATTTTAAAATCTAGGAATGTTCTAGCAAGAACTCTGTTTCATGAAAATATCCTATGATTCCAGTGGCATCTAGAATTATCAGTCTGTTGGTTATGCGATTTACTTTAGGGACTGTCGGAGATCAAGACCAGTTCTTTATTATCAGTTTGGTCCCTTTGTGGTATATACCGTAGCATATAAATTACTATATTTCATCTCAGAGAGTATATACTTAGATTTTTTGCCCTTAGAATACTAATTAAATATTGTTCCATAGAATCATGGATCTTAAGGTAAAGAAATCCAATATAATGTTAGAAAAAAATTATTCTTCAGTATTTAATACTCATTTTCTCTAGTACTGTTGCTCTTCTGAAACTTACATTACTCATTCTTGGTGGTGTTTGCAATATCACCTTTTGAACAATTTTCCTCCCTCTCCCCCTCACCTCCTTTTCTGTCAGCTTCTATATTGCTAGGCAACACAAATAAAATTATTTTAGTGACCACTTCTGTAGAAAGGTTTACTTTCTTCTGATCATTTTAGTACTCGCATCCCATGCCTGTTTTATTTTGAATTCACATTTCTATTCTAATGATTATAAGAGCCTAGAAGGGAAACTTTTATCAGTGATTTTTGTAAGGTTACTAAAACTTCTGATTGAAATACTGTCATCAGTGCATCTTAATCTTGGTTTAATCTTCACCATATTAAATTAACTGCTCAACAGTACCTGTACACTGACAGTATAGAGTAGTCTTTTCCTTCTAACTGATCTAATCTGAAGTACTAACAGAAGGTTTCTTTCTTTTTTTTTTTTTTTTTTTTTTTTAAACCAAATATGCTACCTTTCTTCTCTACAACTGAACTTCACTCCATCCTTATTATTCTCAAGTTACTCACTGCTTCCTCTATGGAATTCATTTTATATGAATGATGCCACTAATATATTTTATTAATGCTGTCCTATTCTTAGTGTTGTAGTTGGTTAATGTAGTATTTTAAAAACTTTACAGGATAATCCTCCAAGGATTAGTAGCGTGTTTCATATCCTCTTACTATATCCTGATGAGGAAATTTCCTCTGCACCTTTCTGTTCTTCTATAATCCCTATTCATACCTGTCCCACAAATTAACTCCGGTTCAATTTTGTAATTGCTTATTTACAATAGAGCTGTTAAATAATCCCCATATTACTGTTTCAGTATAAAAATTCAAGACTATCAAGGCCTGTCAATTGCTCTTTTTTTCCTGAGTTTGATACAAAAATAATTCCTCAACAGTTTCAACCACTTTGAATCTATGAGAGTACAGTAGTGGCTGGGACTGACATACAAACCATTTTTCCTTTGTTCACTCATGGTTAGAGAAAACAAAGTAGAAAGATGAGCCCTGACCTTTGAAACAATTTATATGTAAGGAGTTACTAAACTCTTTCATTATTGAACAGTACCTCTGAGTGTATCAAAGATGTTGAGGAGTCCAAATTTCAGAATATTTCAAATTTCTATTTGAAATATTAAAATTAATGAAAAATACTGTAGACAACAATTAGCAAATCCAAATTCCTTCAGATTTTTACTGAATGAACTCAAACTGCTTTCTCATAATTATTGTATGTCACACAGAGGCTTTATAGAATATGGAAAACATTCTGTTTTTTTCAAAACTTGGACAATAATTTCAAGCAGGTTTCTTACATTTGTAATAAACTAGACCTATTTTTTTTTCCATAAAAGTCTACTGCATGTTAGACTGAGTCTGAAGTGTGTTCTTTTAGGAAAAAAAAAGTACTTCAGGCTTCTTAAAAGGTAGTTAACTCTTCTGCTGTTCAAAGTAAAAAAAAATATTGTGCTAGGATGAAAAGCAGATGAACTTGTCAGGCACAAATTAGTTAAGTAGGGGCTGCATATTAGTATTAATTGCTGATATTATTCAAAGGCTATTCAAATGAAAGCTATTGTTTTTCCCGCCTCTTGATATAGCTACTATACTAATCCAGCATAATCCAACAGGCTACCTGTTTATCTAAATATCAAGGATAAAGATAATATGTTGGACAAATATCTGTACAGCTTTGTAATCCAACAGAAGTTTAATCTACCTTTCTGAATTTAAATGACACCTTAGTGAAAGAATCAGTCTAATAACTAATAAAATTTTAGAGCTGTGCTCAGACATTGTTTGGTAAGAGTAATTGGATTTCATAATTTAATTCAAATTCTGAGATTATTTGTGAGAGCAGTGATAATTTGAAAGCTATTTCTTATTAAACTGCACACTTCTGTATGAACAGTAAAGAATCAACATATTGCATCAATTTTGGTTTTCACCAACAACGTGCTTCATTTTTAAATGAGCTTGCATGCATTCGATCTTTGTGTTATGAAAATGTCAGTGATAGAGATACCAATCAAAAATGAATGCCACATATATCTATAGCTGTCACAAGAAAAGAGTTTTAGAAACTTCATTTCAAAACTTGTCCATATCTGAAGAGAGACGCTTACTTCCTAAAATATCCAGTGGAATAAGGGTAACTGCAGCTTCCATAAATTTGAGCTGTGACTTCTTGAATTTTATGTGAGTAACCATTATTGGCTATCAGAGCTTAAATGCATACTATCACACATTTTTTTCTCTGGAAAAAAAATGTCTTTAGCATGTAAGAGGTATCAATGCAGGAAAAAATAAAGAATGTTAACTCCTAAAATTCTAAAGATTCTGTGATTAGAAAACAGTTTTAATGTTTTCTTAACACACTGATTCTTTATTATTCTGAAGAATGTTATAAGAACTTCAAACTCTAGAATTCAGCCTGTCACCAAATCTTTTTCATTATTTCAACCTTAAAAAAAAAAAACAACCACAACATATTCTGTATCTTTAATAGGGATACCATTAATCCTTCACACTTAACCATAGTTACTGAATGATAACCCCATTAAAATTCCATGTGTGCAAGATTATTTAATCATCAATTCAAACCTGCCTAATTAGAATGTTCTCATTAAAATAATTAGTCCCTCTCCTGGAGGTGCTAATCCATTGATCTGTATTACTTCTATGTAAAGCCTTGCACAAATGCCCTTCCCAAGATAATGATCTAGCAATAATAAAAAACATTAATTAAATGCTGATTAAAGATATTTCTAGTTCTGCTTGTAATTTTATTAGCAAAAGTTGTTTTTATTAATCTTTCTGTTGCTTTCTCTCTCACCTTCCAAACTTGCTCCACATTTGTATCAAACAAATATTCATAGAATGAGTCATAGAATGGCCTGTGTTGGAAAGGACTACAATGATCATCTAGTTTCAACCCCTCTGCCATGTGCAGGGTCACCAACCACTATTCCATCATATCTGTCTCATGATGCTTAGAAAACAAGAGACACATCTTAATATGGATACCTATAATCATCCTTTTTTCCCCTTCCCTCTTTAAAAAACATTTTTGGATATGAACTAACTCTTTCTTCCCAACCAAACTCATTCTGATCAACTAGCCGGAAAAATAATTTCAAAAATTGCAAGTATCAGTAGGAAATCTCAGAATGAAGAATTTGTACCTTTGGCAACTTTAATGAAAGAAAAAGCTTGTTCTTCATTTGTGTATTTTGGGCTAAATCGCTATCAGTGAAAGTCTACATTTCAAATTACTGTGCAAGTATTAATCAAGTAACAATGACTGAAAAAGGAATAATGCTAGGGAGTATTTCTCTTTCTTCAGAAGCTGTTACACTTCAAAAAGATTGCTCGTTTGCTCACTGGTGTTCATTCGATCATTACAGGATGCTGATCTGAATGGCTGAAAGCTCAACGTTAATTCTTATGAAACACTGCTGTGGTTTTTAGGCCATAGATGCCAGTTGTTAGGTCTGGCATCTTGCATCTGTTCTTGATTTTTCTGCAGACTCGCTTCCTGTCTTGCTCTCAATCCTCTGGACAAAATTTTTAGAAACTTCAAGCTATATTCCTAAAATCCAAGAGTATGCATCTCCCTCTAGAACTTCCAAAAAAGATTTACAGGCTCTAATCATTTCTACTCAATCTAGAAAACATTCTACAAAATCTTCAAGTGTAAACACTTTCAAAGGGAAAATGATCTTTGCTTCTCCAGCAAGTGTACGTGATTCTACTAAGAAACTCCAATTTATTAACCAAAGCAAAAAACACTGAGCTCTTCTGATCACTGTTCAGTCTCTCTTTTTCCCCTCTGCCCTCCTTTTTTTTTTTTTTTTTAACTGATAAATTGCATTTTGTAGGGTTTTCACTACAGGATTTTCTGTTAATTTTCTTTTGAGCTGAATTATGGATCTAAAAGTTGAGATCAGAAATTATCAATCCAGTCTGAATATGTTACTACCTGAGGTGGATAGAAATGTAACTGTGCTTTTCCCCTACACAAAATTACTTGAAAACAGAAGGTATACTTTGCTCTGAAGTAAGCCTGCCTTGAACTTAAAACAGTAGATTACATACAGTAATTTCTATCAGTAAAATCAGATAGTACACTTAGGCTCTGCTAGAATAAAATAACAGTAACAGAATTTTTACTTAAAATCTGAATAATTCTGCTGTTTGAAAATGAGCATTGCCTCCCCCTTTGTGTATATTAATAGCTAGAGATAATGAGTTCCAAAAACATTGCTGTATCTTTCCTGTACACAATTGAAAATGTACAACATGGAAAAAGTGGTAAAAGAAAATCATTTGAGGACATTCAGAGTTTGAATTTGTGAAAGTGGAGAGAAAAGAGATAATAAAAAATCTTGTGCCAAAAATACCAGAGTACAAATCTGCCAGAGTACAAATCTTTTGATAGTTAGCTATCTTTCTGGTCCCATCCTTCATGTATTCTGTTGCTTATTGGCCAGTGACACGACTACTGTCATAATTGCATACTATTCAAATTTATGCAAAAAATTCACTGTAAATGTATTAGAGCTGTAGATGATAACATTCTTTCCCAAGCCAAAGAATCACTATTAAAAATTCTGTGTCAGAAGTTGCAGTGTTTCTTCATCTTTATAGAGCTTTGTTTTTGTAAATAACTTTACTTCTTCAGCATTATCATTGTTCTGTGTGTTTGTATATACTTTTGAAATTCTGCAAATTGAAGGCTGAATGATATATCTGGGTTATTAGTGAAAAGCAATATTAAATGCATTGAATCCAATTATACATTTCTCATTGGGAGTGAATAAAAAACCTAGATTTTTAATTCTGTAATGAGGAATAAACAAAAGGCTCCGAGAAGATTAACAACTGAAACTTAACTGACATTTTAATATCTGTCATTTTTGAGTATTTTTAGCAATGCTATTTAGTAGAAAAACTAAACATTACGGATGTATGGGAACTGCTGAGTCATGGCCTGAACCTCTGATTAATCACCTGAGGGGAGCAATGAGTCAGCCGGGGAGCACAGGTGAAAGCAATTCACCTGTGCTGCAGGAAGGGGTGGAGCCTGGCTCCACCTCTCCTAGACTCATTTAAGAGCTGACTACCAGTGGGGAAGGATCTCTCTTTGGCACATCCACTCCACTGGAGTTTCCTGAGTGAGCCCACGATACGGGTAAGCATCCTATCTATTCTCTTGGTCTTGCTTTACCTAACTTTCTTGTTTACTCAATTACTATACACTATCTTAATATTCTTTGATTATACAACGGATAAGAATTACCTTAGACACCTTGCTTTGGCAGTAAAAAAAATCAACTTGTTCTTTGATAGCTTAGAATTACTATTATGGTACCAATATTTAATGAAGGATCTTTAGAAATTCCTTCCCTTGTATCTCAATAGATAGTTTGCCAATAGCACTGTACTTATGAACAAACTAAAGAGAAAAGAAAAAAATCTATAATTTTAACTATACTTTAATTATGGAATCAAAACAGCACCAGAAGAAGAAAAGAAATCAAAATATCTTATATAGGATGAGCTGGCATTAATATTACCTTTTCAAATACAAGAATAAAATTTCTCTTGTTGGAATATTTGCATGTTTGTTGTATATTGTTAAAGACAAATCTGAAGAAAATTTAGAAATGTAATAAAAATTCTTTGAGCAAGAAAAAAAACAAGATATATTAATATTTACTTTTCAATTCATTTCAGAAAATGACTTTTTGTGAAATTTTTAGGTATTGGGTTGATGTGTCTAGACTTGACTGAAGCTTTGAAATGAAAATATGAATTGATTCTGAGAGACAAAACATATATAGTCATCATAGAAAAATGTATCCTAGAAATAGTTTAATGTTGTTCTTACTAGAGCATTAATACTCATAAATTCAAAAAATTATACAGCAAAATTAGTTCTACTAAACTTCTACTTAAAAGAAGTTTCTTTATTATCATATCAGACTCATCACAAGAAACCTGAAAGCCTCCAAGACAGTATTCCACATCATGCATCTATAAAATACTATGCTTAACTTACATCTTGCCTCACATAGAGAAATAGAATTTGTCGAATTGGACTTAAATATGCATAGAATATTGTATTTTTACCAAAAGAGGACTAAAATCTTGCCATTGTTACACGCAAGAACAATCTGAAATGCTTTTGCTTTCATGAGAACAAGACTTACAAATATCCAACTCTGCTTAAGCTACTCTAACTTTGCGAAGTTTCAGAAAAAGCACAGATCAGGCAATAATACAACCTACAACAGTAGAAAACCTATGGTAAATACATCTTCATTTCCCTGTAGTCCATTCTAATCTGAATAAAGATGATATTCCTAATGCTATTCTGAGTTACAAAATACATCTGTGTAGTTTCATGCTTATAAATGTCTATTTAAATTAATATTTCTGACATTTCTCTTTCCTTGTATCTTAAGATTCTCAGTTGTATCTAATTTTGCAACAGGAAAGCTTTTAGAACATTAATAACTGAATTCTGTATGGTGGTGACATTCTTAGAGAAGATGTGACCAAATGCCCTTTGTATTTCTGGGAGCATTATTCCATAGAAGTAATTCTGTTAATAGAACAGATTTTCAATGACTTTATCTTCATTTTAATACACATAATTATATTTAAAAATGATAGCAATAAAAGTGAAAGAAGAATCATTTTATATGAGTAAAAGCTCAGTGAGTCATAAATGAAAAGCATCATATTCAAAGCACAGGTGAATAAAGGCAGTTTATTGCTTCCTTTATTATAGTTTAAATAATTTATTAGTTCTGCATTGTACTTACTGATTCTCTGAGCATGTGGAAGGACGAGGAATCGAAAATATTTGATGCACTCTTTCATTCATTTTTATCAAATTCATGATGTGTAATTGATTCATAATTTCAAAAACTGGAAGAAAACAATTTTTGTTCCTCCAGTTGGAAATGCTATCACAAAATCATTAAGGTTGGAAAAGACCTTCAAGATCATCCAGTCCAACCATCCACCTGTCACCAATAGTACTCGCTAAACTATGTCCCTCAACACAAAATTCAACTGTTCCTTGAACACCTTCAGGGTCAGTGACTATAACACCTCCCTGGGCAGCCCATTCCAGTGCTTGACCACTATTGAGTACGTATTTTTCATTAAGAAATTTTTTTTCAATAAGACATGTAAGTTCTACCACCTTTCAAAACTAGATTTAATCTTAAGGAACATCATGAATAAATTCTGTCACAATAGGTACTGCAATTCCAAGTCACAGTTTTTTTCTGTATTCAGTCAGAAAAGTACTTTATTCCTTGAGCTATCTGTTGACAAATGAAGACAGTAAGAAAAAAAACAAAGCAAAATAAATAAATGCTTTCCACGAACAACATGGTCTTGCCTTGGAGATAAAGCAGTATGAGGAAAAATTGCCACAAATTTTAAAAAAGCAAAACATACAAAAAGCTCCACACCATCCAGTTTCAGATGAACACGTACATCAGTCTCTACTAGATTTGATCTTTGACATATATAGTAGTAAGAGTTCCTCCTTGCATTGATAATTACTTGGCTCTTAGTAACAGAGATAAATTCTTTCATTTGTTGAAACAAATGATCAGATTAATTGTATTGATTGTAAAGAAACTACCTGGTTTGCCACAGCTGGAAATATTATCTCTATTATTTCAAAGGAAATGTGATAGAGCAGAGCTCTACAGCTTACTTTCAGGATGATAGGCTCAGTTATTAGCTGAGAAGACTTTACTTGGAAGACTTGAGTGAGAAAAGTGACTTAATTTTAAGTCATGATATTTCTCCTGATACTGCATATTGCAGTGCTGTGCATGGTGTGCCATTTTAGCTTCAAATAAACCAGATTTTGTATCAAAAGCTATGTAGTTGTAGCAAGTACCTTACTTGGCAAAGGAAAAGTCATCCTGGTAAGTAGCTTATTTCAAGGTAAGGAACATACAAAGAACACTGCTACTGTACCATCCTCTAAGGAGGATGAGATTGTTTTCTGCAGGACTGGCATCCTTGTGAGTTGCAACAGCTGTTGACTGCTGCTGAAGCAATATTGTTCATCTTCCTCTGTGATGGAGACTATAAACTCTTTTAGGCAACTTCTAATTCCTTTCACATACTTGACATGCTTCATATGGGAGAAGTTGGAAGTAAGCTGTAGTAAGAAAAAAACATTACCCTTCTTGGATCATTTCAGTGGGGAGGGAAGTAACTCCTCCTGTTAAAATCTTTTTCCTCTAGCATTTGTTAACCTGTTGTTTTTCTGTTCAAGACTCCTCATGTCTCCACCTCAATTTTTGCAGTGATAAGGCAAAGAATATGTCTTAGACTTAGTCGAGTAAGCTAATCAAAGATTCTTCTTCTGAAGTGTGAATTTTCAGCTCTTGGCAGCTTTTCTCTGTTCTATGCCTAGCTGTGCTAAGAGCTGAGACATGGGTCACTTTTCACATTCTACTATCTAAAGACTGTATAAAATTTAGATTTGTCATGGAAATATATATATTTGCAATTTTTATGTTATGTGTATTGTATTAAGGCTTTCTCTGAATTTGTTGCAACATCAGCTTTTAAGGCCTGTATACATGCTTCTAATGCAGTAGAATTTTAAAGAGCATATTGACTCCTGAAAAACTATGGGAAATAGTTTATTCAGTTAGTATCATTTCTACTACTGATAATATTTCTGTATTTCTTTCAAATGTTTCTATCAAATGAAGTTTATATTTTCTTGCAAGAAATCAGAAACTTAATCTAGGTAAAGCATATCTAAAATAGTATCCTTGTAATGCTTCAAGTGTAAAAAAAGAAAATACTCGCAGAAAATAATGTATATGACCATATTTTCAGTGTGGTGAAACTGAAGCAGTAGTACATAATTTGATGTTTAATATATAATTAGGTAAATTGTCAGTGATTTTCTTTAAAATGCATATGTAGTGAGGATGGCTCCATTTTCCTTTTTTTACTGGGGGGGACAAGGGGGAGAGGGAGAAAATTCAGTGGCCTGCACAAAGCCTTCTTACAGTACAGTTATCATATTAAAACTAGCAAGTTGTTTCTAGAACTTGCTGTACAAGTTGTTTCAATATTTCACAGAGCTTACAATTAAACACTTTAATTCTGTACTAAAACAATTTACTGTTTGTGTTTGTGCCTTTATCATCTTTCAGTTTTAATTATTTCAGTTTTTAGATATTTCCCTCCCAGGTGTGTAGCAGCTGATGCTGCTTTTGAAGAGAGTTAAAGTATTTCTTTAATTGTATTAAATATGTAAATATATATGATTATGAACAGAATAAATTGTTCAATCAGAGGAAATGAATCAGTCATTCAGGGAGGAAAAAAATACACAATTTTCCTCATTTCCTTATATGTCTTTATCATCCTGGCACTGGTACAGCAAGCTTTTCTAGAATCTTTCTTCTCAGTCCTTCCCCAAAATGTTTCTCCTTGAAATTGCATAGAATGATGAAAATAAGTTGTAGACAGCTGAAGAGATTATCTTATTGTGAGTAATGTGAAGGAAACACCACAAAAGTGGCCTCTTACCAACCCCTTACAGGACAGTTGCTGAAAATTGGTCTGATAACAAATGGCTTTACAAGCTCTGTTACAGATCATCCTTAAATTTAGAGGTATAGCTACTGACCTTTCCTTTATCTCTTTTTTCTTTCTCTCTTTTTTACTTCATTACAGCCCTTTCAAGTTGTATTGTATTAGAACTTCTCTGTGTAAGTCAGTGAACATGTAGTTGTTTATGAGTTAGCTGAGATGTGATATTTAAGGGAAGCTGCAGTATATAAAATTTAAAATAAAGAGAAGACTTTGCTACTGAAAAATAACATAAATAGTTTATACAGTATATTTAAATGATTGAAGTTGCTAACTGCCTTTAGGGATGTTTCTGCAAATTTGGGAATACATATAAACTTGGTATTTTCAGTTTTAATTTGGATTCTATTCTACTTTCTCACTTTAAAATGAAAGGAATAAAAGTGAATAAAAAACTAGATCACATCTCAGAAATAAGGACTACACTGTCACTAATAAGAGTCATAGTCTCACACAACAGTATGTCCTTCCCCTCCTATATTCTTTCTCTACATATATTGTGTATACCTTTGCTGGGGGGGGGAGAGGAGAGGAAGGAAAAGATACCACAGCTGTGTCTTTTTAGTAGAGACAATCCATTTTTATTAAAATTGTATCAAAAGAAAAGTAAAAGCCTTATGTCATTCAAATAAATGCACTAGTCAGACTTCAAGCTCATAAAAGTAAATAATTCTGACAATGTTTTTAAACTACCTTTTCATTTTTTAAGTGAAATGCAGTTTATTTTTAAGTCTTTCATCTATAAGAAGCACAGGCAGTTTTTGTTATGAAATTACAGATTTTTTTTGTAAGCTATTTTCACAAGACTAGCTCCTTTCCAAGATTTTAATTAATTCCTTATGTCAGCAGGTGCTTCTTTTTTGGTTTACTATTGAATTACGAGCAAAGATGCTTTTTCTGATATTTAAAACAAATTCAGACATGGCCATTCATTTATTTGAAGATTATGACTGCAACTTTTTCTTGTGATAACACTGTGAGAAGTACAAAACTTCCATACTAATTTATTATTGACCGAGGGAAAAATGGTGTGTGCATCCGTTAGATTTGGTATTATCTAGTTGCTGACTGATCTTTAGAGGCATATAGAACCTGCCTCTGGAAACCTTTCATCAGATGACTATTCTTTTTTTATCCCAATCAGAATGAACGAAAAGTGCAGCTTTTGCAAACAGAGTTGTACCTAACACTAATGCGGTTGGGAAACAAATACATCTCACAGTGTGAGCTGAACTGCTTGGATCTTTGATACATAGGAAAACTTTTATGGTATCTGAATCTCTCGAGGATTAAATGTGTGTGGAAACTGCAGAAATGGATGTTATTTTTAACATTCAAACCACTAAACTAAGCTATGTTCTGAAAATTATGTTAATATTTTTGAATGAAGAAGAATATGTTGCAGAAGTGCACCACACTTAGTCATGGTTCCTTCTGTTGAGGTGGACTGCTTACAGGCTTAGTCCCCTTCTGAGGGATAGGTAATTAAGGATTTGAGGATCATGCCCTGAACTGCTGAATCTCAGCAGTTTGTTCAGTTGTCATACAGAAATAAAGCTTAACTTCTTCTCAGAGAGGTGTGCAATTATCAAATTAATGCACATGAAGTACTTTGAAACCCTTAAGTAAGAGATGCTTCTGTTACTACAAATGAAGGAAAATGTAACTTTCTTCAATTCTCATAACTGCTTGTTTTCTTTTCATATGGCAGTATTTTTCATACATACCTTAACATCTTTAAAACATTTGGTAAGTCACAGTTAATAATCTAGATATTACGGTGCATACACAGATCAAAAGATTATCAACATATCTTAGCCTTTGTGAAACTTAACATGCCAGAAAATGTAATGTTTACTATGTAGTTGTGACAAACTAATTTTCTCTCACTGAAAAGAAATGTCACATACAGGGGAAGGGTTCAGAGTGAAACAAAATCTCAAGCTCACCTAATGACTGTAGTGAATTTGTCAGATTCCTCTCTGTGCTGGTACTGACATGAGATAAGGAAGAACAATCTGGTATCATTAGACACCAGCTAGTTCATCAATACAAGATGAGATTTTCAGCGTTGGTTACCTCAGGCTGCATGTCCCTTGTCTTCCCAGGGTAATAGGTTCAATGAACTGCCTTTGTACCTTGACTGCCATAGGCCTTGATACAGACATTATTTTCCATCTGATAACTTCTGCCTTTCACGTACTTCGGACTATATGCTACTTGCACATTGGTGAGTATAACCTGCATACTTAAAGTACATAAATACCTTTATCAGAATGAGTCAGAAAATAGGTACGTTGCTACACAGACCAATTAAGTTTCTGACTTTGTTTTGGGGAAAAAATAGGTTAAGATTTCAAATAAAATCCTCAAGGAAGGGCTTATTTTAGAGTCAGATCTACAGGAATAGAGTGTAACTTGTAATTTCCACAGCTGTATTTTTCTCAATAATATCTTAGTTGCTACAACTATCAGCTCAAGGTACTTTTGTTGCCTTTCACTTTGCAGTTTGATATGTTTTAATTTGTAACAATACGAATTTAAATAAACATTTTTGGTTGCTTTTCCTTCATGTTTCAGAAACATTTGGATTTGGACTTTCAACTTTTATTCTTTTCAGTACACCCTTGTCCTTAGACTGAGGTCTAAAAATCAAATTAAGTCAATTAAAAGTAAGTAATTGTACCTACTTGCCATTGTGACAAATGTTTTCATCTTAGGTCCAAAACTTTATGGTGAATCAGTAGTAAGGAGGAAAAAAAAATTCTGGATTTTTCTGTCCAAATTAATGGTCGGAGAAATCTCTAAGTTTCCTGCACAGTGTTAGATGGGGGGGATATCAGTGTTCAGAGTAACTTTGTACTAACAGAATCAATCTTCTCCTCCTGACCCCTCCAGCCCCCTCTTCCTTCCCACCCCTCCCCCCCCCCCCAAAAAAAAACAAAACAGCAATTGTAGTTTTTTACTTTCCTGAAACCAAAAATGAGGAGTGTGGCAGTGTATGGGCCAGTTATGTCAATGGTTCTTATCTTCCATTATACACATGATGCTGAGCAATTATTTCTCTGTATACAGGAACATTAGCTCTGATGTATTATTATTAATAATAAACATCTGATTTATCTGTGGAAATATGATAGTTTCCATTTTAAAATGTCCTATCCTTTAGGAGTAGTTACTTCAGGTTGCAGTTAACCAAAGCTTTTCTCTTCCTCTCTACCAATCAGCAACACCAACTTGTTAGTCTAGAACAGGCACAATTCTAGATAATGGCATAAAATATTCTTTCTTTTGAACAGCCACTATAAAATAGCAGAAACTGTGTTCTCGGGTTCAGATTGCAGAGCTTGTGCCTATTTGCTTGCTTGTAGTTTGCAAATGATTGCTAACTTCCAGTGGCATCTGTATCAAATTTGAAGTACCTGCCCTCACCAAATAGCTAGTAGTTTTCCAGAAACATTGGAAAGTGAAGGCTGAGATTTACTTTTGTATGTGAGCATGCATTTGTGTGATTACAAGGGATTACAATGACTTGAATTTTTTTCTTTCTCAGGGAAAGTTTATGTTGAAACTGAGGGGGGGGAAAAATCTCAAAGGTGATTGGAGAAGTTTTTTTGAGGCCATATAAAATGCTCATGGATAATTATGTTCCTTTTACAACCAGTTCCAGTGGTTTCAGGCTTATGATTTGAAAACAAGAAGTTTGTTTACTATGGAATAAAACGTTTTTGAACTGTACAAGCAAGGTTAGAATGGTGCATTCAATGCTATAACATGTTTAAAATGTAAAATTTAACACAGATTTAAAAAAAAAAAAACAGAACTCTCCAGGAAATAGAGAAGAATACCCCACAGTTCCAACTCTGTTATCCTTCGCAGTTGTATAAATGTTCTGCATGCTCTTCTTTGTTAGCAAGACTCAGAAGATTTAAAGATTGTGACTGTTGACTGTATGTAAAGGAAAACAAAGCTTAACTGCTAGTCTTTCTGAAAGCTTTCCTGATTATAGATTTACCAAATCTATTGTCAGTGAGTCCAAAAGCATCCACTTCTGTGGATGTCTGAAAACAGCTACTGAATAATATATAAATGCTACTTCTAGAGATATTTGGCATATGTTTTCTTGGATGTAAGATGCAAGCATTAGCAAATTTTTGTGGATCTTCTTAGAAAGTGTCTAACCAATGTGACAGTGTTAACTATAGTACCAATAGTAGCAAAATACTAGAAAATACATAAAAAATACATAACATAAATTGTGTATCATTTGAGTTGTCAAGTTGATGGCATAATGTATCATAACAAAGGGTGGGGAAAAAAAAACAATGCATAAAACAACAAATTTTGAATTAAAAGGAAAAAAAAAATCAGTCTAAGTAGGTCCTTTGCCTACATAAAGCATAACCTTTCATGATGATAATTGTTTATCTGAGAGAACATCTTTTTCCAATGTCTCTGTTAGTACAGAAAAGAGCTATAAGATAAGAAGGTGGCAGGATGTTAATGCATTTCAGTGGTTTCTGATGGAGAAGACAGGAAGCCCATAAACTCAGTATGCAGACACAGTTGCTTATGAAAAGTCATGTGCTATATATGCTTGTTTAAAGGAAGATGTGGTTGCAAAATTGATTTTGCTGAAAAGTACCTTTCTGTAACAAGAGATAACATAGAACTTGAACAAAATTATTTCAGTTGCTGGATTCCACGTTCCATTGAGAAAGATGTTCTGCATGAGCAGTGAGGTTAAAATCGCACTTTTATGTGAAAAGTGGCATTTGGACTAAAAACAACTATTAATGCTCTATGCAGGTATACTGTTTTCATGTGCTGTAATCATCATATTCAAAAGAGAAACTGAATTTGCTTTTCAAAGAAATAGTGTATCCACTGATTAATGTTGCTGAAGAAACATTGATTTAATGGATTATATAGAAATAATAGGAATAGAAAATGAAACAAGAAACTTGCTTAAATGTAAATAACTTCCAGCTGCCAAGGTTTTAGGCTAAGCATCCTGAGAATTCTGCACGTTTTGAAAGCACAATTCAAGTAATGTATAGCAGTGACAACAGTACCACCCAGCACATGGTATTCTAATCTTTTCATGTTACACCTTATTAAAATAAACGTGCTTTACATGGAAAGTAAGATAGCTCAACTCTTTTTTTTTTTAAAGTAAACCTAGGATCTGAAATGAAATCAATTTTACTTACGAAATATCATAAAGAGTTGATGAACAATTTTTCTCTCTGAATTGAAATTCAAATGAAATTAGAGATCTATAGGTATCTTGCTGTAAACAACAACAAAAAACACAAACAAAAACAAACCCCAATCTGCAGCACAGGAAGTTATTGGGGAAAAAAAATAGTTGTAAGATTATAGTAGTGACTGAAGCATGTGAAGACACTATGTTAGGCTGAATCTGAATATTTTTCCTGCACTTTTATCAAGTGTCCTGTGTTTGACTTGTTTCTGCATTTGAGTTTGAACAAGTATTTAAGCAAAATCAGAACACATATACAGCATCTATACATGGGAGGCCAGAATCAAATATGTAAAAGGTCTGTGTAATCTATGTCCAACTCGTGCTTTGTTATATCCATTCCCATGAGCTGCTTTTGCCTCTCTCACTTCCTCCATGCTGCTGTCAGTTTTAATCTAGGATGAGCTACAGGAATGTAATGACTTCCATCTGACACTGTGAAAGTATTGGAGAAAGTGTTTCATATGATAGCTAGACAGAAAGGAATATTATGAACGTGTCACAGGCTACCAAGTCTATCTTCATAATCAGCATCAGTACCAAACAAAGGAATAAGTTTCTGGGATTTTTCAGTAGTATAATGGAACTTCAAAACAGGGCTGTATATATCTGTAAAACTCAACAACACTGTTAGTGTTTTGCAGTGATTGTTGAGATTAGTCCTTTTCTCTCAAGCCTAAATTCTGGTTACTGACATTATCGTTGGTTTATGTGGGTGCGTATATGCATGTGTAAACTTGCATTTTATTAAATCTCATTTATTCCCTCTGCACTGACCTAAAGGGGCCTAAAAATGGTGCAAGCATACAGAGAAGCAAATGCACACAACAGTGCATCATGAATATTCAAAGTATGATCTTACAAAAGCTGTAGTAGAGAATTGAACACACAATCTCTAAGTTTAAATGGTCAGAAACTACGCTATGTCAAGGCTTTTAACGTAGCTCTGTCAAATATTATCTTTGTATGTTGAGCTGTGATCTTTAAATTCTCAGTCTCACCTTTCTCTGACCTTATATAAACAATATTTACTTTACTAAATGATGTAGGAAAACCCTCTTTATCTTTGGTTTTAAAGTGTTACTACTATAAACTGCAAAGTTGTAAGGGAAACTTCATTTCTTGCTTTCAAAAGCATAAATATTATTTTCAAAGTAATATTTAATTGCATTATATTTGTATGTAATTAAAAAAAAATCTTAATTAGTACTGTTTCAAGAATGTACTGATAGCTAACCAAAAACCAAATTTCAAATCTTCAAAAACTATATAAAATTTAGGCTACACAATTTTTGTGATGAAGTAATGCCTCTGGAAGCATTTATTGTAAGAAAGACACCTGACAAGTTATTGCTGCTAATAGCTTACTTCAGTGTGTATTTGGCAACAGTTAATAGTTCAGAATATGAGTCAGATCCTAAAATAAATGAATATCACTTTAAAAAAAAATTCTTCTCAATATATAAAGCTTAATTCACTGCTGTTGTAAAACTAGATTCTATAGTGTTGCAGTTGGTTAATTTATACAATATAATATTAAGCTTCAGAAGAGCAAGTGGTCGTTTTAAGCAAACATAGTAAGCCTTTTTCTTCACACTCATTTTAGTATCAACACATGAGTAAGGCATAAGAAAATTGCCCTTTGTAGACATAATTCGAGGAGGAAATCCTTATGTTCTTTCACTTGTGGCAGTATATTCTCAGAAATTTACTATCAAATTGTTAATTTCTGCAATTTTTTTTTACCCCCTGATCTAGCCAAAGACTCCCAGTTGTATTAAGGTTAATGCAGTTTGCAGTTGTCCTTCATTTTGAAGAAAGTTCATTGTTATCTGAATTTGCTGGTAATACTATTTCTGATTTAATTATTCTGAGTAAAATTTGATAACTAAGACTGCTGTAAGAATACTTTATAAAGGACAGGATTTTATAATTTTTTTAAATTTCTGTTTCGCCATAAAGAAGTTGCAATTTTTAGCGTATTGGGCATTGTCGTATTTGCTTCTGCTTTTCTGGTCCAAATACAGACTTCTCCTGATGCTGTCTGAGACATACGGGATTGTCTGAACCAAGAGAATGTCAGCAGTTTTTGTCACCATGAAATGCCTCCAAATGATAGGATACACACCTGGCATACAGCCTGAAGGAATCATAAATCTAAAGGGAAAGGTAAGTGAAAATAAATGTGAAATGCCAATAGCAGTTTCTGACATCATACTTAAGAAATCTAGAATCAAAGGATAAAAAACATTTCTGTCCTTAGGCAAGTCTGGTATTTGTATCACTGGAAACATCAATTTCCTATAGAGGAACAATTGGATTATATGAAGCAGACTGAGGAACTAATCAACATGCTGATTCAATTGAACATTCAAAAGTGATGTGTCTGTTTCCTTTGTCACGAGTTAACATGTTTTTTCATATGGATATAGTTCAGCTGTGTTGCTAGAAACATTTTAACCAGTATTTTATATATAGTAGCAGGAATTTTTAATGTTGCTATCATTGATCACAGTCAGCTGTAATTCTGCTACATTCTATAACAACATTCTGAAACAAATCAGGCCATGTTTGTACCTGGCTGGGAGAACTCCAGTTACGACCTTTCTGTTGCTACATATGGATATCTGGCTGAGAATTTGTCATTCTTTTCTTTTTTCCATTAGTGAACAAATTTCCTGGATGTTGTAATAGGCCACTGTCTAAATCTTCTTCAAGAATCTGCAATTCTAGATAAAATGTTTCTTCTTGAGATCCAGCATTATTTTTCATAATAGGATGCAAATTTGAAATATACAATTTCAAACTAAATAAATATAAAAATACGTATTTTTTTTCCTTCAGAACCTCTATCTGAATTATCAGTGGTTAATACCATCATAATGTGCTATGACTACAACCATGTCACTGGGGCTCCGAATTCGAGTTGATGCAATAAATGCTGCATTTCAAATTGAAGTGGCTGTATAACAGTAATGGTTGATCTTATATGTAATGCAGATCTTTACACAAAATGTTTTGGGCAAATATCATAGATGTTATAATTCAATCTTATGTGTATTAATAAATATTAAGAATGCATGTTACTTTTATTAATATTTACAGCTGAGTGTCAGTGAAAAGAATCTGAAGGATCAAGACATTTTAGTGAGTAAGCAATGGGATAAATATAACTTTATAATAAGCTAATTAAATCTAACTCAAATATATAGCTACTTTTCTGTGACCTGCATGAAGTGGATGGGCTATTTTCATAATTTGGTGTCTATACCACAGCAGAACACAGGATTTTCACTGGGCTCTACTTTGGCAGGCTCGAATTGCAGCATGAATTTGTTTGTCAACAGCTGAACTATTTATTTATTTTTAATACCTGTAGTAGATTCCTTCAAGTCCAAGAAAGTACTTGGAGTACTGCGTATGTTTTGTATGGGGCTGCAGTTTGTCCTGCTGTCATTTAATAGGTGTGGAGTTAATAAACTCTTGAATGTTTGAGCAAATAATTGCACTTTTCATTGGCTCTCAGTGTCTAGATGATTAAAAAAGAAAGAAAAAAGTATTGCATGTAGTTTGCACTTCAGATATTTTTTTTTCTTGATCCTTATTAGGCATTTTAACACTGCAACTACGTTCATATTTTCTACTTGCACCTAAGTTCTGTTTCTGCTCCTGCTGAAAGTCTGTGGTGTGATACCTTTGATATTTTCCCGTGGCTCTCAAGTTCCAAGCTTGTTCCAAATATATGCTCTTATGTTTTTCTTGGATTCCTCTTACGAGACCTTTGTGCCAAAGAGTAATTGGCAGGGTTTATTGGTCTTCTGCACTAATACTTTCATCATTTGGTTTTCCAAATTGCTTTACTCCATTTCTTGGCACAATATAGTCTACAATGTGTTCCTTTGACCCTTCAAACAAACACATGAAGTATCACCAACAGCAGATGATGTGGTAATAGCAGCCAGTTTGGCATGAGGAGTAGCAGCATCAGGAGCCTCAGCAGGGACACAGAATGCTTTTTGTGGCAGTACTTTCATGCTGTGTCAGAAAGCCAACCTGCTCTTGGCTTTCTTGTGTGAGGGAGGCTCTTCTGATTTGATTAATTCTGTTTCAACTTCACTTTGTGTAAGTTCTTATTTAGAGAAAGAAGAGAATTAAAGCTATTCTTTCTGCCTTGCTACTGTATATATTTGAGTTTCTATGCAGACTTCCACTGTGGGGGTACATAGTAAATGGTTCCCACAGGGTTCTCTATGCAGATCAACAGATGTGAAATAGAGCAGTATAAAAACAGAAACTAGAGAAGAAAATAACAGTATGTAGTATCTAGGTCATTCTTCTTGTGCAAGAAAAAAATATAATGAATTTTCCAAGCCACTTGAAATAAAGCAAACTATGGCACTTTCCTAGTGAGATGTTATCTAATAGATGTCACCTGGAAGGTGTTTATTTGATGTTGACTTCACATTTTCATTCTTAATTTTACCATAAGTACTACATTTAGCAGTGACTGAGATTCCTATGTGGACAGCTGCCGCTTCAAAAATTAAAAACTTCAGTGTCCTAGAAGAATGATCTTATTAGAGGAAAATATTTAGTTGGATTCAATTTCATAAGATTCTTGAAAATACTGAAGGCTTCCAAAGATAACTAGTAGTGCACTAATTTAGTTAGAACAAACAAACTATTGAGGACAATAAAATAAACTGATAAACCAATTTGTTGCATATGATTATTCATACAGTGTTATGAATTATTCAGACAAGGCTGCCTTTGCTCTTTCAATGGATCTAGATATTTTATCTGATGTATTATTCAAAATAGCTTTCAACAGTTTTACTTCTATGAAATAAGTGCACCTTCACATTTGTTAGACCACTCTGATTAAAGTGAAGAATTGCTGAAATATGCTCTACATATTGCCTCCCAGTTCAGTGTTAAATCTCTTCTATCTCAAATTAATCATAGATTCATGGCTGTGCAACTCAGTAAACTAGGATTTAGCAATATTGTGGGAGTAAGGAGTTTTGAATGTATTTTAGAATCATTATTAATAAAATTGGGAATAAAAGTCTGCCAGTGATTTCCTATGAGCATTTGCATTACTCTGAGGTACTTCTATTACTAATAAAAAAGAAATTTCTTATAATTTAATTTGTTAGCAGAAGAAATTGGCTATGTAGAATAAGCCAACAAATGTGAAAAATTTGAAGTTAAAAACTTTTTACAGGGTCATTTCTTTTACTGTTTTATGGTACTGTTCATTCATTCTAGCTCAGATATAAATTGAATAATGTGCGATCCTAGATCTTATATTGACTTATACAAGTTTTTTCTTACAATAAAAGTTTACTGTGAGGGAGAAAAAAATACTTCTACTATCACTATAATTTCTGGAACATTACTCAAGTCATAAAGGTGGACTTGTTTTTCCTTATGCGAAAATTAGGTTGCCACTTGTGTCTTGCAGCAGATCTGTAAATAACAGATTACACCAATTATGTTAGTGTTTTGCTTCAGTACATTAAAATAAAGTGCAGCAGTAGGAATTATTTGTAGCAGAATGCACTGTTTGTGTTTCTAAAGCTGATAGGTAGAGAAGCATAAGTTATTAAACTGAGTCGCCGCTTTTATAGAAAGGTGTGCTATCAAGATTTACTTGCACAATAAAAGAAATCTGTGACTAATTTCATATAATTACATTTGCCTAACAAAAAGGTATGTTTGAAGGTCAATTTAGTAATGGAAATCTTATTTCACAGGAAACGAACACCTTTCCTTTTTCTGTGTAATTCTACTACCACATACACAGAAGAATACTGAGTGTTCAAATAATTCTTTGCTACAAAGCCAACAAGAAAAATGATAAGTTCTTGGAGGAGGATATTGCAAAAGTCTTTAGCACATGTTTCTTACCCTTCCCTTTCTAGTTCATCAGAATACAAAAACCATTGATGAGTACATAAGAAACTTATTTTTCCGCATAACCAGAACTAAAACAGAGAAGGTTTTTTGTAAAGACAGAAGTTTTGTCTCTAACTTGATTCCTATGGTTACAAAATTTTCAACCTACTGTACCAAACCAATATCAACTCTGAATGTCTCAAAATTAGAGTACTTGACTGAAAGGAAATAGCACAGAAACCTAGATATGCCCCTAGGCATATCTAAAGTTGCAATTTTAGGTAAATAACTTTTCATGGTTGACGAAATTAGCCTAAAACTTTTAGGAAGTAAGAAACGCAAACAAGGATAACAAAAAAACATTAAACATTTCATGGACTCTTTATCTGCTATACGATGTTCGCTTTTTTCCTGTGCTTTCATTCTATAAAAAAAGTATAGTTTTATCTTGGGAAAGCAATGAATGTCACGTTTATTGGATCTAAGAGTACATGGATCAGTGAGGAAAATGTCTCTGCTTTTTGAAAAACTAGTAGATGTCTGGTCTGCAATTTTGTGCTTTACCTAGGAAAGTAATTTTCTTTTCCCTACTCATCTACTACTATCTTATTTTTTGGGAGCAGCAGGATTTCACCTAGTTTTCTGTAGGCTGTTTCCTTTAATGTTTTATCTTCATGCATATTCCCTTTTCCCCTTTTCTTATCTAACATCCATATATATATATATTTGTCATACAGATCATTTCAGATAGATATATCTATTTATAGATATCCTTAGTCAACCTTTAATAATATTAACCTTTCATAATATGTTAAATTAGAGGTTAATAATAACTTCTAATAATACTAGCATCTCTCAAGTTTTCATCTGGAGCTATCATTTCTTTCCCTTACTATTTTTTTAATTATTTTTTTTATTGTCTGTGTACAAGACATTAAGATCCTTTTTTTCTTTACTTACATATTAAGACTGTGAAGTTCCACAAATTAAAGAATGCAAAGAAATAAATATCAGAGACAGAACTGTTACAGCACTTTCACAGAAGACACACTGCAAACAGACTTTAGTTAGGAATGACAGACTGACTTCTCTTTCTGATGGACTTTCATACTTTCAGCATTTGCACGAGCTGTCTGCAATTCCTCCAAATCAAAATATTTACAAGACTTTGAGTGTTTTACATTTACAGCCTCTTTGTAACAATGTTGATCTTGGATGTTGGTGCTTGTCTTGATTTAGGAACACTTGCTTTGAGTGTAATAAAATGAAAGAAGAAATCTTAGAGGAGTACAGAGTAAACTAATATGTTTCTAAAGACAAATATCTTAGCTCCCACAGTGTAATAAAGGGCCCAACGTAACTCCCACTGGTTAAGCATTTAGAAAGACTTACTGTAGAGATAGATTGATGGGCAGAGAATGAAGGAGGGATTCTTTATGAAAGCACCTCCAATAAGTAATGAACGTGAGATACAAAATACAAAGGATGCTAATAGCCCTTCTTGATGTAGTTAAACATTCATTAAGTCATGTAGGATGTATAGATATCATATTGGTAGATTTTTCTTCTTGTTATTATTACTATATGCTAATCTATTTACATACTAATGGTAAGATCTTTACCCAATATTTGAGTTTTATTGATATTCCTTGTGTTGGTGCTGACTAAAGTAAAGACCTGTAAAAAATAGGAAAGATTTTATAAATAATTTTGGTTTTAGTAAGGTTTTTTTTCACTAACAATTAATTTGAATGAACTCCTTGCCCCACGTTTTAGCTTAAGAATGTGCTCTTGTATTACTACTAATATATATTTTTAAAGCACTGCTGAAACCTGTACTTAATACGTGGTGTTGTTATGAGCCAGAGTGCAGAATCAGTTGTAACAGAGAGTTGTTCCAAACTACATATAGAATCATATGTGTAATAACAAATTCAAAAGTAAAACATGTTTTTTATTAATACCTCAAGGAAGTTTCAGTGGATCATCAGAAAAGTAGACCCTAATCAGTGAAAAACAGAAAATGCTAGAATCAAAATCCTTATTTCTCCTACTTGCTAAAATGAAGGCTGTTAGATAGGTTAAAGAAAAAAAAAAAGGTGCTACAACTAACACCCCGAAGGTGTTTTCTGCTGACCCGTCTATCTGTCTATGTATGTACTAGCACAAGATAGGAGAAGGAAGTCAGACTTATGTTTCTAGGTCATTTCAAATAAGCAGGTTTGACTAAAGCTTTCTTGCAATAGTTTTTATAATTTCACTGAGTGATGATGTATCAATTAAAATTAATGCATCTTCAAAGTAGAAACTGCTGAAACTTCTATCCTCGGGAAGTAAATGCATGAATCAGTAATTACAAAGCATTGCTCAGCTCCTTCATTTACTTTCATCTTGTGAGGAGATTAATAGCCATCCTTGGGACACCAGCTGCTTTCTATTTATCGCAGAAATGCTACGGGGCTGGCAGTCCTGCTGAAGGACTAAAGGCAAGCCAAGATATGAAGAACAAGCAGCACCTTGTTAGGAGTTAGAGGAGGAAAACAAGTGCTATTTTGCACATCTGATTCTTCCAAGTGCTTCTTCTACTCTCTATATGGACAGAGGTTTCCTTTTATGCTTCTCAGCTTAGCTATTTACCTAGACCTAAGGTCAATAAAATGTATTATTTCAAAGAACTGCAAATTAATTTCATTGAATCTCTCTTACCTTCTACCCATGTAACAGCCCAACAGACTGCAAGGCCATCTTTCAGCTAAAATTATTGTAATTATTGTACTGTGAGTCATAGAATTTCATTTGGGAGAACCATTTTGCATTTCACATCTCTATTGCCTATAACACTCCACCAAATTCATGCAACTTAAAATAGAATTTTAGCATTATATGTTGTGTATTTTTCCAAGTTCAAAGGTGCGAGCTATGACAACATATTTTTGTCTTCTGTTCAGTGTATCCTCCCAGTCAGAAATACATTGTAAACTAAAGTAAAATATTTTTTAATGTTTTGTTTCTTTTTGTCCTTTTATTTTTAAATGTGAACATAGAATTGAATATCTTTGATAATATAAGTGATCAAGGCACAGTTCAGTTTGTTTTCTTCATACTATTAAAAAGGCATGTGAAAATGTTCTCTTTTTTGGTCTTAATAGCACTTAGATTTTAACTCAGTTCTCAGTCAATGATAGTGAAAATGTTAGCATTAGACTCAATGGCTACAAAATGCTGTTAAAACAAATTTCATATCACCAAAGCATTGAAACTATTAATGGCTTTGCAGTTGATACTAAAAAAAATAGATGCTAGATTTAAAAATTCCCATTTACATTTACATGCTGAAAAAATCCACAGGGCTTTGATATGTTTTAGATTTTAATACTGAGATTTCTGTATTTATATTCAGTTACTTGCACAAGATAACATTAGGATATATTTCCAAACTTCCCAGTCAGTATTGTTTAGCTGCTGTTCAGCTGAGACTCAATACCATGTAATATAACAATGTACGTACTTTGTATTTCAGTAAATGGTTGAAACATATCTTCTGAAGTTCACCTATCTCAATATTTTAGTTCATTATTAGCAAAAATAATGGAAACGATGTATAAATTGTGCAGCATTATTCCAGTTGTTGAAAAAAATGTGCATATGTGAAAATAATTGTCCGTTACTTCAACTGAAACAGAATAATTTTCAAAGTTTGATCACTATTTTTTGCAAGCTGCCTAGAGGGCAAATTACTTGCAGAAATTATCTGGAAAGTTAAAATATGTGATTTGTTTCATGGGATGAGAAATCATCATAATTAGCAGGTTAGATTTAAGTTCTGTCAATCCTTTCTCTACTCTTAAAAAAAATTCCTTATTTTTTAATTTATTTTTAGAGATTGTTCACTGAAAACTAAAATAGGTGAAGTGTTTCAAAATTGTATCATAAGGAAGTTATAGGAAAAATTATTATCCTAACAAAATTGAAAAAGAAATGAGTGTCCATCTTCCAATGCAGCAACTTTAAAACTACCTTTGTGCTTACCTATATTCTGGGCAACAAAGCAGGACATGGGCAGAATAAGTGTATGCATTCTTGTAGTTGACCAGGGAGCAGTGCTTTAGGGTGGTGATTTACCAAACTAATATACCCCATCCCTATGTACTGATGGACTTAAGTTCAAGTTAAATCTAAGATACTTGCACAGAGCTTCATTACAAATGCTTCTATGGTTTCTAGAATCACAGAACAATTCAATTTGGAAGGGATCTCAATAGGCCTCTGATCCAACTTCCTGTTCAAAACAGGGTGGATTGTGAGGTTAGCCCCTGGAATTGAAGGAGTTGCATCAATGCAGTCTGCTGCACCAGGTTTTTGGAGAAATAGCTTGATTTCATGTTCACCTGAAATAGAAGAAAACACCAAGAATGATGGAGGGCTATAAAAAAAAAAAAAAAAAAAAACACAATAATTGTGACAATAATTAATTTAGGCAGTTTATTAAAATCTATTTTATTGACTTGTTTGAAAAATGCAATATGATTAAATATTCAATATGTTTCAGGAACAGAATCTTAGGAGTATATGTAAAAAAAAACGTAGTAAATTCCGAATTTTATTTGGGTTTGGGTTTCCAACCGAGGGCTGAATGCTAATGGTTTGATCTCCATAAATAAACAAGAGGATTTCCAGAGGTCAAATAAAGTGCTGAAAAAACAGCATTTCATTAGATAATTTTCCTCTAAATATGTACTGATGACATCTCTTCTTTCATCTCAACTGGCAAACAGCCATATCGTGAAAGGTAATGTAATAAGAGCTTAAAATTAAATATTCCAAAATTAGTCAGCTGGGAATAGTGAAGCTTTGCAAGATTTATTTCTTTTCTGTAGATGGTTCTTCAGCCCATGAAGTCAAAGAGTGTTTTTGTAGAATTATTACTTTTACTTATGGTCATCTATGAAAGTAACAACATTTTAGAAACACTCCTCTTTTTCTCTCCCTCTCTTTCTCCCTCCCCCTGTGGTATATAAAATCATCCCTTTAAAGCAGTACTTGTAGATAAAGAATATCTGAAATATATCTGTTTTTCTGCTTAAGAATAGTCACATCACAAGCTGTAGCGTGGCTTTTGTTTATGTCTTTTAAATGACTCTTAGCTGTGACAGGAAGGTTAGTAATAAAAGAAAGACTAATTTTGTTTCATGTGTTCTGGTCATACACAATTCACTGGAGGCACAGTATAATCTCATTAGCCTTCTTCATGCCAAGAGTTTTCTCTTCTTGTGTTGATGACTTCCAGCATGTTTCACGTAAGTTTTATTTTCTTTTATCTACTATTCTTCCTTCTTGGAAATAAAAAGACAATCTGTCACTGGAAATGAGATAATTATGTGTAATTTTGTTTTTATCATTATCTAAATTACATTACAGTTCATCCCTGGGCAATACAAGTACTTAAGTTGTGTCAATAATATTGCAATGGACTTTCTGGGTGAAGCATATTGTATTTTTCATTTTCATTATGATTAACTAAGCATTGCAGTCTAATGGTCAGACAAGGGAAACTAGAGATACAAGGTTTCTGCTTTCTGTTAAAATCACAAATCAGCAAGTAACTGATTCATACACTTAGATTTTTTGCTTCTCTTGACATGTCTGTGAAAAGAGTTTTCATATAGATTTCATCTCCTATTATTCACAACTATTCAAATATTTTATAAAAAGCCATTTCGATGAACTGAATGAACTAACTGTAGTTACTTGTGAGTAATTTTCTTCAGTTGTCTTTGACAACTTTATAACAGCATAACACAAGGCTTCATTAGCATATCTGATACTTGGATATCTCTTTAGTACTAGGAGAATACCTAAAGAATTACTTCTGTTATTATCTTAAACCTTTGAAGCCATCTCCACCTGTAGCCACAGAGCCTCTGGTATCATCTCATGCTTCTACATAACAAGCTTCTGAGCTTCATGGGGTCTGCTACAATTTCATGATTGTATATCTTACATACAGTGATCATTTAGAAGGGAAGCAGTAAGTGTATAGTGATATACGTGTGTATATCTAAATGTTGCATCTTTCTATATGCTTCGGTGGATCTTTCTGTTGAATATTAACTATATTTATGCTTTACATACATAATGCGTTTGCAACTACACTTCCATTAACTTCTTACTAGTTTGATTTTGTCCATGTTACAAAAGTCTGGCAGTTTTGAGTTGTTACTCATTGTTTCCTTGTGCTCTATTTCAAGTGCTGACTAGAGAGACTCTTCAATACTTCCCAAATATTTCTTGCTAGATAATATTTATCAAGCCACAGATTTTAGTCAGCCCAACATACAATAATTAAGGTTTTCATTTTTGTGGGAAGAAAAAAGCTCAAATGTGCAATTTGATTCATGATTTATAAGTTGGTGATAATTAACTTTGAGATTTAAAATGAACAAAGAAGTTATGTTGGATTTTCTTGATTTCCTTACCATTTGATTGAAGCTCCATCATGAAAAACTTCAAATACTTTGTCATCATCAGTTTCTCATGTTTTCTATCTGGCCAAAGCAAAAAAAAAAAAAAAAAAAAAAAAAAAAAAAAAAAAAAAAAATCTATCCTAAAAGTTAGAATTAAAAAAGTTCAATTAATTAATTTTTGAAAGTTTTTTCATGGATAGCAGTTCCTAAAAGTTGCTTAATAATTTTAACAACATTTATAAATACTGATTACAAAAATGAGTGCATTCTTGAGCTCTGAAGACACTGAGAATTTGAGAGTTGGGGAGTAATAGGGCCTGCAAACATATATTACAATTTCTTTCTGCCTTAGCTACCAGCTAAAATTTTCTCCTACATTTTTCAGTAGGAGGAAATTGTAGGTGTTTGATCTAAGATTTTTTATGAAACCAAAACATTCTGCTTAGGGAAGCAAGCTGTAGATGTATATTTCTTTGGTGCAGAAATGATAGGAAAAGTAAAAGGAGATTTTTTTTTCTATGTGTTCATTCAGCAGATTCTGGCTATTGATTGTAATTAATGAATTTAAGAATGCAAAGAATCCACTTTTTGCTACTCCATGTTATTTCAATCGTCATGCAATTTCTGATATGAAAAAGTACATACACACCTTCTCCTGGCAGAGACACCTTGTCTTCCTGATTATTCACATACTTTGGACTTCATTTAAAAATGTTTTGTCGCTTGAGGCATATACGTCACCATGCATATAAACATTCCTGAGAATAATTTGTGAAAGGAAAAGGAAACTATAATATTCTAGTATGAGAAGGAGCTTATGTGGAAACAATTTGAAAGACTATTTCTAAGAGACATAAGTAATAAACTGTTCCTGTTCTTTCTGCTTTTATATTTCTAAGATCCTCATGACTGTAGCAAGAATTTTATTAATTAATGAGGAATTGCTCAGAGCTAATTTATTCCTTTCATAGAGATAGAAGGTTCAAATTTCAGTGATTAAAAATATCAAGTTTTTGGGCTTCTCCCTGTATTTTTCATTGTGCTGCCTTTTGGGATATGTATTAATACACAAAGCACTGGAATTAAGTCAACTGTTTTCTGCCTTTTGACTTTCTGCTAGTTTTCCAGCCATAGGGTCCATATACCTACAGGCTTGTATGTGAGAATAAGGCCATTGTTCAGTATGAAGGATGATTAATGTCTCTCACTGCTACTGTGAGGAACTGACTTTCATACTAGTGAAACCTAAATCAGTGAGAAATCCCTATCTCATCTTTCATTAAAATTACTCTTCACAGCAATAGCATGGCATAGATGTTGGACAGCTAAGTGAATCACAGATTGATTTTTTATCATCAATAAATGCAATCTCTACCATGTACATTTTTTACAAATACTAGATGTGTAGGAATTGAGGCAAAGGAAATGTGTGCATGTGTGATGGGGAGAACAATGTATAATGTATGGTTATTCTTCTTTTCTTCCTCACATGGCATTTCTGTTCTTAAATAACTCAGCTGTAATATTAGCAATTACATGAATCACAGTACACGATTTTAACCTTATTGGTTGTTATATAACAATAGCTTAGAAGTTTTAGAAATTGCTTTCTTTATGTCTATGAAACTGTGCAATTAATTTTTTTTTTTTTTTTTTTTTTAAGACAAACTGTTTTCTGAGTGTTCTTTCAATTACTTTGATTTTAATTTTGGATTTCCACCTCACTCCCTGAGTATCTGCCCTTGAGCTTCAAAATAGTCATATTGTATGTAAGCACTGTCTGCTTCCAATACTTGTGGGTAGCATTAATTTCTCCTTCCATTTCCAGGAAAATGCCTATCATTTAAAGCCAATAGCAAAATTGATTGATTGATTGATTAAGCAGTAAAAAAGCCTATACAAATAAAACCAACGATAAAAAATATTATTTGATCTAGTAGTATAGATGCATTTCTTATATGAAACTCTGATATTGATGAATTGTTTCACATAGAATAGATATGTAAAAAGGTCAGATATTAGCAGTGAGATTTCTTTGCTCTAGAGGAGACTTCTGGAAAAAGAGATTTTTCTATTGATAACTGTCTGTATTTGATTAAGTAGTGTTTAAATATACTTAATTTTAAATTTTCAGTTTAAGGATGTTGTGAATCCCTGCATTTTTAGAGAGCCTTAGAAGTCTGCTGAGTGAGAGTGTGCTGCTATTTGTGACTTACATTGGAAATTGGATAAATATTTAGTAAATCTTGGTGGTATATTCCTTGGTGCTACGGAAATGTTAATTGCATTGTACTTTTCAGTGTCATGGCTCCTTTATGTTCCAAACTAAGAGTCCTTTCTAGGACAGCTACAGCAGATCCTCCAAGGAAATGAAAAATGTTGCCTAAATTCACTGTAGCAGATTTATTTCTACATTTAACAGAACTGCACAAGTTTGTGTTTTTGTTTGTTTGCTTGTATTTGTTTGTTTGTGACAGAGAATTTAGAAAACCATACAAATGCTCTTTCTTCTCTCTCCTATCAGAAGGCCTAGATGATAATTTACTTCAACGCTTTTTGATCATTAATTCACTAGAATGATTAGCTCAAGACAAGAGAGACATGGAATTAGGAAGACAGAGAGTTGTGCTGTCTTGCAGCTCAGAATTATGTGTTTAGAGCCTAAGCTTCTGCTCTGAACTGTCATCAGGCTTTCATTAACGTATATTGTACTCATTTGTTTGCTTTTCTGTAATACTTTATTGAAGAACTAAGCCTTTGTTCTGGATTTATTATTATTTTTTTCTTCCTTTCTGCTTTACCTATTAAGCGTTTGTCTGCAGCTCTATCTAAGGGCCTGGACCAGTGAGATCGTGGAATAATAGAATCATAGAATGGCTTGGGTTGGAAGGGACCTTAAATATTGTCTAATTCCAATTCCCTGAAATCCATCTAAGAGTAAGGTAAGAGTAAAGGCCCATGCCTTAGTATGAAGCAACTCCTTGTAAAGGTTTCACAGAGCTGTCATTCAGAGCTGGCCCTTCTAAGTTGCAGAAGACTATGGAGATTGGGGATATTGTCATAACCCTGGCAGTCACTGTAGCCTCTTTCTAAAGCTAGCTGGAACTCTTCTTTTCATCTTTAGACACATTTGAGAATAGCTACTCATTATTTTTGTAGTCGGGGTAAGGAGAGGCAGAACCTCCTTTGAACAGGTAGCACTTTTTAATAGCATGTCTTCCATATCTACAGCAAAGAGACACAGAGAGCAAACATCTAATGACAGAGGCAGCACTCCTGGGATTTAGCCATGGTCATTCACTGCAAAAGAAATGGCTACTTTATATTTCATCATCTATTTTTCACCACTGCCAGCCAGAGTTGAAATGGCAGTCCATTGGAATGATGACATGTAAATTCCCCATCAAAGAAAAAGTTCAGAACACAGCCCTCAGTGGGTAAAATGATGTGCACCATCTTTTGGGATAGGAAAGAAGTAAGTGATCTTTCTGGATTTCCTGGAATCTGGACAAGCCATCAGCTCTGACCTCCATATCATAACACTAAGGCTCAGGTTTCCAGAGTCAGGCCAGAGAAGAAGATAAACTTTCTCTTGCAGTGTGATAACAGTAGGCCCCATACGTGTTTTAGCACAGTGGAGCACACTGCCAATCTTGGCTTTACTGTACTACCACGCACACAGTATAGTCCAGATTTGATGCCTTCTGACTTCCATCTGTTTGGGCTGATGAAAGTTGAACTGCATGGGAATGTTTTCTTAGCAATGATGCCATCATAGCATGTGTGAAACAGGGGGTTATCTCTGTTAGTATAGATTTTTTTATGAGCACAGCATGCAGGCCCTTGTTCATTGCTACTGAAAAAATATATATAGTATTTGTGACAATATTGAAAAGTACTGTTTTGTAGCTGAGAATTTTCTCTATCAAACAGTGTTATTGTGCTCTTTGTATCTGTTGTAGTTTCCAGATAAATAAATAGGAAGCATTACTTTCAGAGACAATCAGATGGTAATTACTCTGTCCCCTGGGTAAAGAAGGAGAATAGCCAGCTTTGTTTTCTAAATTAACTTCAATCAGACTTGCTGCTGTTCTGACTTCTAGGATGCTTATTACAAAGCAAGCCTTAAGTACAAATTCTGCATCAAATCGATTCTCCTTCACTTGTCCAGATCACTATGATGTTTTACAGAAGAAGTTTAATTTTCATCTTGAACCATTTCTTAATATAGTTTTTACCTTTTTAATTCATTTTGGAAAAACATCTGTGTCCATGTGCCAGATAATTACTAACATCAAAATTTCTTTAATAATTTTAAAAATAATGGTCATTCTGACATTGCTGTACAAGAAGTGATAACATTTACAGACAGAAATGTGATAGTAAGAGGAAGAGAGAAACTGCTTTAGGAAACTTTGAATGTCAGGAGTCTTTAAGTTCATAATCAAAGCTAGAACAAGTTGTTTATACTATCATCCCCATTTAAAAATGTTGCTCTACAATTTTTTCCTTTTCCCATTTTATATTTTTTCCTTTTTTCCCTTTTGTGTCTAAATAGTTTTGTGTTGTTGTTTGTGTGAAATGCCATGGTGTGTTTCCATTGCTCTGATTCTAATGCAAGAGTATTATGATGTATGGCATGTAAGTATATTTCTTCCTCATTGAAGCCAAGATGCCTTTGTTTGCTTGTTTATGCAGCAACAGGAAGAATCATTAATAAAAGAGAATATGATTTAGAGTAAATAGGTACCTATCTACCTATTGGTAGAATAATACATTAAAGAGTCCCAACTCTGCCAGCTTCCTCTTCTCAGTCTCTATTTTTACTCTGAAACTGATTCCTCTGCTGTCACATTGCTAGTAACAGAATACATCTAGAGACTGCCTTTTTTATATTCATCGCAAATGTTGATGCTATTTAAAGTACAGAGAAGTCTTTATCATATATTTTTTTCTATTTAGCTTTCCATTGCTAAAATTACTGCTGCAAATTTATTATAAAATTGTTAAGAATCCTAAAACAAAACTTATAGCCTTAGGGAAGCACAATATTCTTCATCTAGGGACTGAGTGATTGATTGATTTCTCTCTGTGCATTATTCATGAGTTGGAAAAGACTACACTTTCTCCTGAAAAGAATCCTTGTTTTCACTTTAAAAGTAGCCATTAATTTGTAGAAGGAGCTGTCACTGGAAAAGAATGGAGGGAAGGGTATCTACGAATATTAAGGAGGAAAGCAGGCCTGAAATATGACATAAGAAGCAGGAGACAGTAGCAACATGGTAGAATTTTCATGAGAGACAAGCTCACTTCAATCTCCAGTTCCTCATACTTAAAAATATTCTCTTTCACTGTCACAAAGACTGACAGCCTGGCTGCCCAGTCTGTCTTAGGAAATCAATTTAATAGAGAATTAACTGCAAATGGATAATGAGGTTCTCAGATGCTTTTGCATGGGGTACTTAGCCTTCATGTATCCTCTCTATTCTTGAATAAGAGTTCTACCAGCTCAATTCAGATTATATCTGTACAGGTTAATTTCAGGCAGTTTTCCCTTTGAAGATTCATGTCATCACAATTTAGGGGCTGGAAGATGGGAACAAAGATTAAAAAAAAAAGTTAGTTTTGAAGGAAGAGAAAACATAAAAAGAGGGTTTTAATAGAAAAATTATCTCTACTGTAACATACTGGGAATATTTCATAAGGAAATTAAAAATTTATGCTAATCTATTCTGTACAGAAATAGATGAGCTTTCATGCATATCTTTCAAATAGACTATGTAGTCTATTTAAAATCAGCTTGGCTTGATGGACAACCTAATGGTTTAGATGACAAAGAAGAGGGGATGAGTAGTGTATGGGAACTGTTGACCATGGCCTGAACTTCTGGTTGACCACCTGTGGCAAGCAATGAGTTAGCTGCAGGAGCACAGGTGAAGACAGTTCACTTGTGCTACCGGAAGGGGTGGAGTTTAGCTGCACCTCTCCTAGATCCTATTTAAGGACTGAGTACCACTGAGCAGGGGTTTCTTTCTGGAGATTGCTCTTTGTGGAGTTTACTGTGAGCCTATGATACCAGTGATCATTTCCATTTATTCTGATTATCTTTCCATCGTGATAATCTTACTAAGCCTAACCTTTATACACCTGTTGATGTACAAGCAGGCTATGAGATACGGTTGTATGTAGCAGCTCTTGATAGAATTTATAGCTTATGCTGGGATGTTGGAGTATTGTGGGTTTGGCTACTGTGGTCATATTTGGCTGGCAACAGCAATACATTTGTAGGCAAAGCACATGCTGTCTTTGAGATGCCGAGTAACTTACCTATTCTTTCAGGCAGGTCCCTAAGCCTTCTTGTTTGGGATGGGCTCTGATGTGATGATGTACACAAAATCTTTGTGTCAGGATCTCATGTACAACTCCTCTATGCTGATGTAAGCCTTCTAGTGTGAAAATATAATCAGTCTTGTCTTGTAAAGAAAGAAGGTAAGTCCTGCCTGTTGTGAAGGTCTGGTGAATGCTGCTGTCAGAGGCTTGGCTCAGTGGAACTCTTCCAGATCTGAGCAGTCTCAGATCTTGTGCTACTAAAAAGCACTGGTAGAGGGAGTATGTCCCTCATTATAGATGCTTTTCTATCATTTCAAGCTGCATTCTAGTTCCAGTTCCAATATCAGAGGTACTGCTAGATTTGAATGCAAACCTGGCTTCATAGTCTGCAGAATGAACTAGCAAGATATATCACTGACATGAAAATAATAATTTTAGGAAATATTTCCACTGCTGTATTTAATGTTGATCTTCCTATTTCTGAGTTTATTTTTGAAGTTCTTAAGGGGAAGGAACTGTTTTTGCATTGAATTCCATATAGAAAGATCCGATCTAAAATCAAATGATGAGTGAGATCTTAAAAGTAAGTTAGTTTCCATTGCATTTCTTATGTGGGCTAAGGTTAACATATTTTTCTAAAAATTAAACATTGAGACTGCAAACAAAGAAGAAATTGCAAGGCTACTTAGGGAATTACATCACTGCATCCATGATTTATGATTTTTGTATTATGAGAAGACACGGGAATTCCTGCTAGGTAAAAAATAATGAACCGTTACAATATGAAATAAGTAACATCTTGAGTTACTTTAGGAAGTGAAATGTACGAAAATACCGTGAACTTAAAGATGAGATCTTGGTGATAGGAATGTAGCTTTTTTTTTTTTTTTTTTTTTTTTTGGCATCTCTCTTGTTTTGTAAAGCTGTCATGGTTTTACTTTATTTGGTTTTCAGTATTCCGCATTATAACATCATGTAGTGCACTGGGAGTTAGTGTTAATGCTCCAATTCCAGGTACCTGTCCCCTGTACATTATGGAAGTCATGGGATCTGACCCTTCTGGGTGGGGCGGTCTCTTACTGGCTGTCAGTGGGTGCTGGAGGGTGCTTTCCTAGCCATTCCAAGCTTTTCAGGTTTAACTCGGTCTCAGGAACTGCCCCTTGTCATGGGCATAGATTGATCTAGCTAACTCCGTGACAAAAGCTATAATAAGAAAACCAAATAGCATTGAAAATACTTGCTATTTTACACCTTTACATACTGCTAATGTACAAACAATAAAATAGCGTTACTTCCTTTCCTCCCTGTTGGCTGTCTGAACTGTGGTTGAACTATTTAAATCTCATATATCAGGAACAGTCCAGAAGAATGAAGATAAATTAATGATGGTTTATGAGGCAACATAACATTTTTTAAAAGATAAATGTAGTGATTTATTGTCTGCCTTGGTTACGTGCTGAAATTCAGTGCCTTTCCTTCCATTAGCTTATTTACTGAAAACTTTATACAAGTTCCATGTTAAAATGAGTGATTATCATTCTACCAACCAGAAATTCACCCTGTAAAACTCTACTGTTTTTCATTTTCTTTTAAATGTGGTATGCAGGGGTAACAAAACCTGTCTGTGGTGTTATTTCATTAGATAGGGCAAATGATAATGTCATAGTTAGCCCAGAATTATATATATTTATATT